>NC_053155.1:26787721-27087721 GCF_016835505.1 Polypterus senegalus | reverse complement strand
AAAGGCTCTATGTTCAGAATCACCTTTTCTCTTCGGCATCGTGTGAGCTAGCTTCGCAATAACTTGCAGCATCATAAGCTAGACTTGATTAACGCGGTAAGTGTTCAGCAAGTCGGCTGAAGCTCTGCATTATGGGATCTGTATATTGTGTTACTAGCGCTTCATATCCCCGGGCCATTACTAACAATAATATATAAAATGATCTCGCGGGCCGGATGTAATTACACGCCAGGCCGGATGTGGTCTGCGGGCCTTGAGTTTGACACATATGGACTAAATAGAACTTGAAAAGATATATTTTTTCAAATGTGATTGCGCAATTCAAATCGAGTTGACACGCACTACAGTACATCGAGCCCGCGTGCTATTGTGGTTTTGCCTGTGTGCCTCAATAAGTCATCCTCCCCTCGCTCTTACTTTTTTACCGTTCATCTAATGAATACACTGAGTATGGCTTTACCAAAACAATCATTGATCGCGAATAAAGTATCCATTATTCATAAAGCTTCAATTGGTGATCTGTCTTTCTGCGTTAACCGCATATTTTTTCATACGTCTCAAACCAAGGGGATGCGAGGCTAAAATGTATCGGGAAGCGCTCATACATACTCAGTGCATCCCCTCTCGGGAATCAAACCTCGGACACCGGCACTAGAGGCGAAGCCTCTACTATTGCGACACGGCGTGTGGTTTGTCTATTTGAGCGTAGCAGTGTAATTCAGTTTTTGTTCAGCACTCTTTGGAACTGTTGCTTGTTGTCTGCGCGCTGCGTCAGTTCACGTGAGCTGCTGAATATGGTTTTATATGTCACTCGCTCGCTTCTAATTATTTTGCTGCCTTCTTAATTATATAATGTATGTTTTCTTCAGCGGTTTTTGGAACTCTTCCTGGTTTTCTACGTACTGCATGATTACGTGAAAGGCATGATGATGTCACACAATACTCCGCCCCCCAGGACCTTCGAGCTTAACTCCATTACAGTAAATGGAGAAAAATAGGATCCAGTTATGAACATTACGCGTAGAATTTCAAAATGAAACCTGCACAACTTTTGTAAGTAAACTGTAAGGAATGAGCCTGCCAAATTTCACCCTTCTACCTACACGGGAAGTTGGAGAATTAGTGATGAGTCAGTGAGTCAGTCAGTCAGTCAGTGAGGGCTTTGCCTTTTATTAGTATAGATACCACAAATAGATGCTTTTAGTGTGGAGGAACTTGATAAACCTCTGGTGTTATCAGAATTACTAGATGCTATAAAGTCACTCCAAGGTGGAAAAGCAGCAGGCCCTGATGGCTACCCTGCAGAGTTTTACAAGAAATTCTCCGCTCAGCTAGCTCCCCTCCTATTAGCAACATTTACAGAAGCCAGAGATAACCAATTTCTTCCACAAACCATTCGCCAAGCATTAATCACTGTCTTTCCAAAACAAAATAAGGACTTATTACAATGTGCATCATACAGATCACTTTCACTTCTGAATAACGACGTTAAAATACTCTCTAAAATCATAGCCAGAAGGATGGAGAAAGTGCTCCCTCGTAATATCACAAGACCAAACTGGATTTATTAGAGGCCGACACTTATCTTCAAATCTTCGATGCCTGTTTAATGTAATATACTCACCAACTAAATCAAACACCCCAGAAATATTATTATCATTGGATGCAGAAAAGCATTCGACATGATTGAATGGAAATACCTTTTACTATTTTGGAGAAGTTTGGGTTTGGCCCAACATTTGTGCATGGATTAAATTACTGTATACTAACCCAGAAGCTTCAGTTTGCATCAATAACATTTGCTCAGACTACTTTAAACTAGAACGTGGCACAAGACAAGGATTGCCCCTTGTCACCACTGCTGTTTGCAATTGCCATTGAACCACTAGCAATACATTGTCGAAATACTGATCAGATAAAGGGGATTAGCAGAGAAGGACTGGAACAGAAAATCTCATTATATGCAGATGACATGGTACTGTATATATCGGACTCAGAAAATTCTGTGCCTGCAGTCTTAGCAGCACTCACAGAATTTCAAAAGCTCTCTGGTCTCAGAATTAATCTGAATAAAAGTGTACTCTTTCCGTGAATTCTCAAGCATATAATATTAGATTAGACACCCTTCCTTTTATCATTGCAGAACAGTTTAAATACCTCGGGGTAAACATCACAAGTAAACATAAAGCTCTTTATCAACAAAATTTCGTCGTCTGCATGGAAAAAATTAAACAAGACTTGCATAGATGGTCAACCCTTCATCTCACACTAGCTGGAAGAATTAACACTGTTAAGATGAATATTCTTCCTAAGCTCCTTTTTATTTCAAAACATACCAATATACATTAATAAATCATTCTTTAAGCAATTAGATTCAACAATAACCTCATTTATTTGGAATTCAAAACATCCACGCATCAAAAGAGCGACCCTACAAAGACAAAAGGCAGAAGGCGGCATGGCTCTACCTAACTTCCAGTTTTATTACTGGGCGCAAATATACAGGCGATAAGAACCTGGACACAAATAGAAGAACATACACAGGCATGGACCGCAATAGAAGTAAAATCCTGCAGTACTTCTTTGTATTCCTTGCTCTGTGCTCCAATAAACACACGCTATCGGCAATACACTAATAACCCAATTGTGCTCCACTCACTTAGAATCTGGAACCAATGTAGAAAGCATTTTAAGACGGAGAAGCTTCTTCTGTGGCACCCTGCAAGAGAACCACCTCTTTCAACCTTCACAAACATATGCAGTTTTAATATCTGGAAAAATTTGGAATTAACTTGCTTAGAGATCTTTATATAGACAACGTCTTTGCATCCTATGAACAATTACATTCCAAATTTAACATTCCAGCTACATTTCTTTCACTATCTTCAAATCAGGAACTTTGTTAAACAGAACCTTCCAGATTTTCCTCATCTTGCACCCTCATCCACGCTGGAAAAATATTGCTCAATTTCAAGGATTAGACTCCATCTCTACAATATATAAAATCATTTTACAATCCCTTCCTTTCAAAGATCCAAGAGGACACTGGGAAAATGACCTCTCAATTAATATATCAGAAAAGGAGTGGAAAGTAGCAATGCAGAGAATTCACTCGAGCTCCATATGCAAAGCATACAATTATACAACTCAAAATTATATATCGAGCACATCTGTCTCAACTAAAACTCTCCAAAATGTTTCCAGGGCATGATCCAACCTGCGAACGTTGCAACCAAGCCCCAGCCTCACTAGGTCACATGTTCTGGGCCTGCACCAAATTAAAATTATTCTGGACAAAAATTTTAATTACCTCTCAGACAGCCTTGGACTCACAATCCCTCCTAACCCATTAACAGCTGTGTTTGGGGTTCTTCCAGAGGGCTTAAAGTGGAGAAGGACAAACAAATTGTGATTGCATTCACTACACTCTTGGCACGCAGACTCATTCTGATAAACTGGAAGAACCCAAACTCTCCTCTTTAAGTCAGTGGGAAACTGATGTGTTATATTATTTGAAATTGGAAAAATCAAATACTCAGTTAGAGGATCTGTACAGACTTTTTCAAAACATGGCAGGATCTAATCAGTAATATTTTAAAATAAGTTTATAAAGCACAGAGAATTTATTAATTTAGGTATTTACAAGCCTTAAATTTTACACCGTTTGGCTTGCTCTCTCTCTCAGGGTGGGGATCGATCTGTTCTTAACTCAATTTTTCTTTTTGTAAAAACTTGATTGCTTTGTATGGATTGTAATAAAATTAATAAAAATTAAAAAATTAAAAATTTTCTAATAGTCTTTTTCTTTAGTTTGATTGTTTCCCCTTGGGATTAATAAAGTATCTATCTATCTATGTAAAGGAAATATTTTTAAGACTTCCAACAATTTCATGGACACCACCATGTTGTAGATGATTTGTTGGGAGTTGCTATCAAATTTCTGGCATAGGACAGCTGGACTTGCCCCACAAATGATGTCATGAGCACAACAAGATAAAGGTCACAGTTGGGCATTTATGGGCTGTCCAGGTTTGCCAGTTCAAATTCAGTTGTGTTTCAGGTTGTGGATGGAATTGAATCAGTGCATATGAGGGTGTGGGTTTGTGTGTTCAGCTTAGGGTGCGCAAGAGTAGGCCAACCCATAATGAACATGACTTGGAGATGGACCTTGGACTGGGGTATCTACTTTATATTTAATAATAGGTCATTTTACTGGTATTCTTAAAAGTCAGCTTGATAAATTGTAAGGCTGTGACTTATTTAGCTAATATAAAATAAAACTTGCCTGCTTGCTCTGCTCACCTCAGAACAAGTTGAAAAGCCAGTTAGAATAGGAATGTGAGGTCACCTGAGATGATACGTTACCCACGCATTGGAGGCTACATGATGGACAGACATGTTTTACCCTGGAATACAGACGTGGATGAAATGCATATTGGTAGAAGGTTTAAGAAAATGGGTCGTGCCTAAGCCAGGACTGGCACTGAAGAGCATGAACAGAAGGCTGCTGGCCCCTAAACTATGACACTCTATTGGTCCAATGGGTACAAGGCAAAGAGAAACAAGGCCACTTTAATTATGTGGGCACATCAACAGTTGTTGGTCATTACCATTCTGTCTATAGCTACCCAGATGGTACATCACATTGAAGACCTTACTGGTCAGAAGTGCATAGCAAAATTGAAACTGGGGATACTGGGTGCCCATTACTGTCCATCTGGATTGTAAAGTTGTCACATCCATCACACTGGGCCATTTTTTTCAAAAGTTTGGCTTTCAAACATCAGTGTCATTTCAGATTGTAATGGGATTGAGAAATGTGAAATTAATTGATTTTCATGTGTTTAACCACTTAATGATACTGACTATGACATAATTGATTCTCAATTAAGTTAGCTCCCATTTTATTGCAACATTTACAGAAGCTAGAGACAATAGAATTTTACCTCAAACTTTTCACCAAGCATTAATCACCGTTTTTCCTAAGCAAAATAAGGAATTATTTCAATATGCATCATATAGACCAATTTCACTTCTGAATAATGATGTTAAGTACTCTCCATAGTCCTAGCTAGAAAGGATGTATAAAGTGCTGCCTTCGGTACTATCACAAGATCAAACTGGATTTATTAAAGGCACACATTTAGCTTCCAATCTTCGATGCCTGTTTAATGTAATATATTTACCCACAAAGTCAAACACCCCGGAGATATTATTATCGTTGGAAGCAGAAAAAACATTTGATATGTTTGAATGGAACTACCTTTTCACTACATTAGAGAAATTTGGGTTTGGCGAGAACATTTGTGCATGGATCAAACTACTGTATACCAATCCAGAAGCTTCAGTTTGTAAACAACATAAATTCAGACTACTTTAAACTAGAGTTGGTACCAGACAAGGATGCCACTTGTCACCACTGCTTTTTGCAATTGCCATTGAACCACTAGCGGTTCACTGTCGAAATGCTGATCAGATAAAGGGGATTATCAGAGAAGGACTGGAAGAGAACGTTTCTCAATATGCAGATGATATGGTACTGAATATATCAGACCCACAAAATCGCACTAACAGAATTTCAAAAGATCTCTGGTCTCAGAATTAATTTGACTAAAAGTGTGCTCCTTCCAGTGAATTCTCTAGCACTATACATCAATAAATCATGTTTTAAGCATTTAGACTCAACCATAGCCTCATGTATTTGGAATTCAAAAACATCCACATCTCCAAAAGGGCGACTCTACAAAGTCCTAAGACAGAAGGTGGCATGGCTCTACCTAACTTTCAGTTTTATTACTGGGCGGTGAATATACAAGATATAAAAACCTGGACACAAATAGATGAACATACACAGGCTTGTTTTGCAATAGAAATATAATCCTGCAGTACTTCTTTATATTCCTTACTTTGTATCCCAATAAATACAAGTCATCGCCAATATACTAACAACCCAATTGTGCTTCACTCACTCAGAATATGGAATCAATGTAGGAAGTATTTTAAGATAGAGAAGCTTTTATCTGTGGCACCTCTGCACGAGAACCACCTTTTTCCACCCTCTCAAACATATGCAGTTTTTAATACACCTGTAAAAGATTTGGATTTAAATCACTTAGAGATCTGTACATAGACAAAGTCTTCACATCCTAAGAACAATTACACACTAAATTTAACCTTCCAGCAACACATTTCTTTCACTACCTTCAAATTCGAAACTTTGTTAAATAAATCCTGCCTGACTTTCCTCACCTCCCACCCACCTCTATGCTGGAAAAAATATTGATCAGTCTTGAGGACTCAGACAACATTTCTGTAACATATAAAAACCCTTTTACAGTCCCTCCCTTTCAATGATCCCAGAGTACAGTGGGAAAAGGATCTCTTAATCAATGTATCAGAAAAGGAGTGGAAGTTAGCAATGCAGAGAATTCATTCGAGCTCCATATGCTCAAAGCATACAATTATTGAACTTTCAAACCTGCGAATGTTGCAATCAAGCTCCAGCCTCACTAGGCCATGTTTTGGGCCTGCTCCAAATTAACATCATTCTGGACCAAAATGTTTAAGTGCCTTTCAGACAGCCTTGGTGTCCCAATCTCTCCTCACCCATTAACAGCTGTGTTTGGTGTTCTTCCAGATTCGCTTAAAGTGGAGAAGGACAAACAAACTGTGATCGCCTTTACTACACTATTGGCATGTAGGCTTATCTTGCTCAACTGGAAGAATCCTAACTCTCCTATTCTTTACATACTATTTGAAACTGGAAATAGTTTTGATCTGATCAAAACTTTTTCAAAACCTGGCAGGATCTGATCAATAACATTTTAGAATAAGCATTTAAAGTGAGGAAGCAGGTTCTTGTCCCTCTTTTACTCCATTTATCTTCATTTATTCATTAATTTACCTGTGTAACAGGGACAACTCTTCAGGTGGTCGAGACCTGTTTGAGAAGCACAGGACTACCAGAAGAAGCTCCACCATTGCCATATTGCACACACTGCACTTAGAGCACTTCAGGCGCATCTCCTGTCTGCTAGAGTCCGTCTGTCTGGGTGTGTAGTCACAAGCGAGCCTCACAGGGCTGGTGGATAGTGGGCAGAGGCAGAGAAGGTTCCAGGTTCAAAGTTGCTTTATTTAGCCCTGTTTACATAAGAAAACATCAGTTGCATCAAATAACAAGACAGAAAGAAATGAAACAAAACAAATAGAGACAAGAAAGGTTAAGGCAGGCACTTTGACAGTGCGTATTTACACAAAAATGGTTACGGGATACATGTCAATCCTCAATCATTTTCACCGGTATTCCTTATTGAAAAATTGTATGGCAGTACAACAACATTTATTTATATAGCACATTTTCATACAGGTAATGTAGCTCAAAGTGCTTTACATGATGAAGAAACGAGAAATAAAAGACAAAGTAAGAATTCAAATCAGAGAACACTAATTAACATAGAATAAAAGTAAGGTCCAATGGCCAAGGAGGACAGAAAAAACAAACAAACAAAAAAAAAAAACTCCATACGGCTGGAGAAAATAAATAAAATCTGCAGGGGTTCCAGGCCATGAGACCACCCAGCCCCCTCTAGGCATTCTACCTTAGCGGAGTGGTGGCTTAGAGGCTAGGGATCTGCACTGGCAATCGGAAGGTTGCTGGTTTGAATCCCATAAATGCCAATAGGGACTCTGCTCTAATGGGCCCTTTAGCAAGGACCTTAACCTGCAATTGCTGAGTGCTTTGAATAGTGAGAAAAGTGCTATATAAACGCAAAGAATTATTATTATTACCTAACATAAATGATCAGTCCTCACTGTATTCAGGGTTCTCATGGAAGGACTTGATGATGATGGTCATGTGGACTTCTGGCCTTTAATTCATCAATGTAGGGACATTAATGGCGCTTTGATTAGGTGGTGATAGCGCTGGTTGCCACCACAGAAAACCAGGAAAAGAAACAGAAGAGAGAGTCGGGGTCAGTACGGATTTTAGAGCCACCATGAATAGTTATTATAATGAATTGGAAATACAGTGTATCAGGATTAAATGAAGGTGAAGGACATTAGAGGGTCAGCTCAAGTTGGACGGGTGGGAGACAAAGTCAGAGAGGTGAGATTGCACTGGTTTGGACATGTGCAGAGGAGAGATGCTGGGTATATTGGGATAAGGATGCTGAAGATAGAGCTACCGGGAAGAGGAAAAGAGGAAGGCCTAAGAGGAGGTTTAGGGATGTTGTGAGAGAGGACATGTAGGTGGATGGGTGTGAAAGAACAAGATGGAGATGACAAGAAGAGATGGAACAAGGCAACCTCTAATGGGAGCAGCTGAAAGAAGAAGATAGCCAGTCACTAGCAGCCTCTTTTCTTGCACCCTCAGATTGGAGGACGAGTCCCACGAGAACACCTGATGTCACTTCCAGCTTCACCCCGGAGGTTCGCCACCACAGAAAACCGTAAAAAGAACAGAAGAGTGAGTAGGGGTTATTACGGATTTTAGAGCCACCATGAATAGTAATGATAATTAATTGAATATACAGAGCATCAGGTTTAAATTAAAATGAAGTTATTAGAAGGCCATGTTAAAGTAATGTGTTTTTAGCAGTTTGTTAAAGTGCTCCACTATATCAGCCTGGCGAGTTTCTATCGGTCAGCTATTCCAGATTTGAGATGCATAACAACAGTTAAGTTTAGCTCTTGGAATTCTAAGCAGACACTCATTTGAAGATCTAAGGTTACGATTTGGAATGTAAGGTGTCAGACACTCTGATATATAAGATGGAGCAGCAATAATAATAATAATTCATTTTATTGATAAGGCACTTTACAGTTGCAGTAAACCTCAAAGTGCTACATAAAAAAAACTTAAACAAAGACACAACAAGATAAAAACAAAGATAAAACACTAATTAGTGGCAATTGTGTTAAATAGAAAAGTCTTTAGCTGTTTTTTTAAAACAGCCCACAATCTGCTGTGTTCTCAGGCTCTCTAGTAGGACAATCCAGAGCCGTGGAGCAGCGACTGCAAAGGCTCGGTCACCCATTGTTCAAAGTTTGGTCACAGGGGGGAGAAGGCGGTAGGTATTTGCAAAATGGAGGTTTCTTGTAGTGGATGGTAATATAAGAGGTTCCTTAAGATAAAGTGGAGCATTTCCATGAATACACTGATGAGTGAGCAGACAGAGTTTGCACTCAATACGGAGGTGAATAGGGAGCCAATGAAGTGACCCAAGGATTGGTGAAATGTGTTCATATTTCTGCACCATCGTCAGGATTCTTGCAGCACTATTTTGGATTTGTTGGAGCTTTTGAAGGCTCTTGCAGGGGATCCCGATGAGGAGTGCATTACAATAATCCAGCCTGGAGGAGACAAAGGCATGAACCAGCTTTTCAGCATCACAAAGGGAGAGGCAGGGATGGAGTTTGGCTATGCTTTCGAAGATGAAGGAATGCAATTTTACAGAGGTGATGGACATGTGTATAAAATGACAAATGGGAGTCCAATTTAACATCCAAATTTGTAACAGAGGGGGAGAGGGTTATTGTACGGTCAGAAAAGGAAATACAACTTACAGAGAAACGAAGTTGATGGGGGGTACCAATTAAAAGAGCTTCAGTTTTAGTGCTGTTCAGCTTGAGGAAGTTCTTGGACATCCAGGCCTCAATCTCATTGAAGCAGGAGGAAAGGGTTGATGGAGGTGTAAGAGAAGTCAAATCCAGTCTCACATAGAGCTGCATATCATTTGCATAGCGATGGAATGAAACTCCATGCTTGCCAATGATGTGACCCAGGGTAGCATGTAGATATTCAAAAGGGTCGGCCCAAGGACTGATCCTTATGGGACCCCACAGCTGACAGTGTGGGTATGAGATTTAGCGTCCCCCAGGGCCACATACTCAGCCCTGTCTGTAAGATAGGACTCGAACCACTCCAAAGCAATGCCAGAAAACACAATTATATAGTGAAGACAATGGAGGAAAACATTATGATCTACCATATCAAATGCAGCTGTGAGATCCAGAAGGATAAGGAGTGATGAAGAGCCCTGGTCAGCGGCCATTGGAAGTTCATTGGTGACTCTGACCAGGGCTGTCTCTGTACTGTGAGAAAATCGGAAACCAGATTGAAATTTTTCAAACAGATTGAATTTTTGAGGTGATCCTGAAGCTGAACCAAAACAACCTTTTCCAAAACTTTAGACAAAAATGGAAGGGATTTCTGGAGCAATTTGTGGGGGTTTTCAAAGCGACCTGATTTACTGAAGTTAAATTCTACATGTAATGGATGTCTATCATCAGTTGAGATGATTTCCAGTTTCTTTAGCATTGTCCTCTGACACACACTTGCGAGATCAGATCATCTCCATCAAGCCTAATAACTTTAGCTGCATGCTGAATAATCTGCTGGAGTTTTTCTAAATTTTAGTTTGTCAGACCATTTGTACAGGATATGTACGAGGGAAGTGTGACAGTGGTGAGGTCTGCAGTAGGAGTGACAGATGCATTCAAGGTGGAGGTGGGATTACATCAGGGGTCTGCTCTGAGCTCTTTCTTATTTGCAATGGTGATGAACAGGTTGACAGATGAGATTAGACAGGAGTCCACATGGACTACGATGTTTGCTGATGACATTGTGATCTGTTGTGATAGTAGGGAGCAGGTTGAGGAGACCGTGGAGAGGTGGAGATATCCTCTAGGGAGGAGAGGAATGAAGGTCAGTAGGAACGAGACAGAATACATGTGTGTAAATGAGAGGGAGGTCAGTGGAATGGTGAGGATGGAGAGAGCAGATTTGGCGAAGGTGGATGAGTTTAAATACTTGGGATCAACAGTACAGAGTAACTGGGATTGTGGAAGAGAGGTGAAAAAGAGAGTGCAGGCAGGTTGGAATGGGTGGAGAAGAGTGTCAAGAGTGATTTGTGACAGACGGGTATCAGCAAGAGTGAAAGGGAAGGTCTACAGGACGGTAGTGAGAGCAGCTGTGTTATATGGGCTGGAGATGGTGGCACTGACCAGAAAGCAGGAGACAGAGCTGGAGGTGGCAGAGTTAAAGATGCACTGGGTGTGACGAGGATGGACAGGACTAGAAATGAGGACATTAGAAGGTCAGCTCAAGTTGGACGGTTGGGAGACAAAGTCAGAGAGGCGAGATTGTGTTGGTTTGGACATGTGCAGAGGAGAGATGCTGGGTATATTGGGAGAAGGATGCTAAGGATAGAGCTGCCAGGGAAGAGGAAAAGAGGAAGGCCTAAGCAAAAGTTTATGAATGTGGTGAGAGAGGACATGCAGGTGATGGGTGTAACAGAGCAAGATGCAGAGGACAGAAAGATATGGAAGAAGATGATCCTCTGTGGCAACACCTAACGGGAGCAGCCGACAGAAGAAGTTTGTCAGACCACTAAACCAGGCAAAGAAACTGAAAGTAATCACAGACTGAATCAGACTGCGATAAACGGACAACATGAGGCCCACTTTAAATAGTTTGAGTTTACAGAGGAGTAATAAACACCGATTGCATTTACAGAATATATCTTTTTGTATTTGCTTTCCAGTTAAGATTGTTATCTATGTTAGTTCCTAAGTAATCATTCACTATTTCTGCCTCCTCCACCCAAGCAACAATGGGTAAACATACGGATTTCTGTCTCTCAAAATCAAATATAATTTCTTTGGTCTTTTTTACATTCAGAGTGAGAACGTTTTTATTACGCCAGTTTACCATCCAGTCCACTTGATTTAGATTGTGGCTTTCCTCCTCCCCACATGAGCAGGGTGTCATCAGCATATTTGATAATGGAGCAGTGGTTGTTGTTCTGTCTCAGGTCACTTGTGTACAGAGTAAATTGCAATGGTGATACGATACCATTACTGTGGACTTCCCGTGTTTGAATGAACGACTTTAGAAAAAGAGTCCTGTACCTCAACTGTCTGTGAACGATTTATAAGAAAGTCCTGAATCTATAATGTGATAAATGGGTTTAAATTCATACTAGTCAGTTTTCCAATCAGTATGTGAGGCTGTAAGGTATTTAACGCTGAAGAAAAATCCAAAAATTGTGCTCTGACATACTTTATGTACCAGGCTGACTAAGAAAAGTAAAGATCTGATGTAGAAGGGACGAAGCAGCTGAGAGATGCCACCAAAGTGCTCCTTAAATGCCATGTGTGCCATAAATGCCAAAGTGCTCTAATCTCGGAGTCTTCTCCCGTAGTCCTACCCCTTGGGACAGTTGACTATGTCGTCAAAAATGAGACAAAAAGATTTGGGGCAGCCACTCGTATCATTTTTCCTGGCTGCAAAATGGATTTTATTTTAGCACAGATGTGTACTGGTTTGAGTCCAAAACAGAACTAACTGGTGAGGTTGAGATGGTACAACAGAGGAAGTGAGGTAATTACGTCATCAGGGCTCGTGACCGGAAGGAGTGTCTTCTGATCCGGAATTGACATCATGGAGGCCAAGTGGAAATTCCCGTAATGGGTCTGCAGTGGAAAAACAGAAAGGATCAGTGCCCCTCACCACCCACTGGTCCGGTGTGGAATTACCTCCCTTCGAGCCCTTTAGCTGCCTCTCATGCGCAACGTGTGTGTGACAATGTGTATGAGATGCAAATGTGTTTTTGGGTAGTAAAATAGTGATGTGCCTTAGGAAGGTTTTGGTTTCAAAAAGTGCGCCACCACATTAAAAAGGTTGGGAAACACAGATCAGGAGTGACAGCTACACATACAAGTAGGTAACGCCTGTGTTTTGATCTATTAAACAATCAGCAGAGTGTGGTCACCCCTTAGGAGCCCTCCACAGTCCCACAATAATATGTATCTAATGTCATCTAACCTCTTTAGCTCAATTCAAAAGTCATAGGGTGGCAGCAATGGGCACAAGGCAAGATACCACCTGGTCCATTGCATTGCCCAAAATCATTTGCTAAACAGAATAGTCAAAGTTAACCAAACCTTCATAAACGGCACAATCAAAATCCCTGATCTATAACTTTATAACAAAAAACAGAATTTTAATGCTGCCGTGCATGTAATTTATAGATGTTTTGGAATTAAACACATTGAAATATGAAGGGCAAGGTCATTGATAGA
This sequence comes from Polypterus senegalus, assembly GCF_016835505.1. Taxonomy (NCBI): domain Eukaryota; kingdom Metazoa; phylum Chordata; class Cladistia; order Polypteriformes; family Polypteridae; genus Polypterus; species Polypterus senegalus. The sequence continues at coordinate 27,074,635 of NC_053155.1, read as the reverse complement.
AACCTTTCAGGCAGCAGAGAGCATTCTCTTTTGAGAAATCGTTGCACATGGTGTACTCTGACAACTTTACATTTCCTTGAATTATTTTTGACGCTCCAGGAAACAAAAAATGAGAGGCTTTGTCAACAGCAAGATGTGTCATTCATTCCTTTTTCTGAATGAAGGAGTAAGAAAAAAATAATGTTGGACAAATGTGAATTTATATGAATTGATTTGCACGTAGGGCGGCACACAGTGGCGCAGTGGGTAGCGCTGATGCCTTGCAGTAAGGAGACCAGGGTTCGCTTCCCGGGTCCTCCCTGCGTGAAGTTTGCATGTTCTCCCCGTGTCTGCGTGGGTTTCCTCCCAGAGTCCAAAGACATATAGGTTAGGTGCATTGGTGATCCTAAATTGTCCGTAGTGTGTGCTCGTTGTGTGTGTGTGTTTGTGTGTGCCCTGCGGTGGGCTGGCTCCCCGCCCGGGGTTTGTTTCCTGCTTTGCGCCCTGTGTTGGCTGGGTTTGGCTCCAGCAGACCCCCGTGACCCTGCAATTGGGATATAGCGGGTTGGATAATGGATTTGCAGGTAGATCTGTGCAAAAGTTTAGTTCCTACCTAAAAGTCTTTGTCTGCTTGCTAAGTATGGCTAATTAAAGGCCCCTCATGGAGGCAACTGTGTGCAGAGGGTACAGACCTATAAATACCTGGGAGCGCAGCTGGATGATAAACTGGACTGGACTGCCAATACTGATGACCTGTGTAAGAGAGGACAGAGCTGACTATACTTCCTTAGAAGACTGGCGTCCTTCAACATCTGCAATAAGATGCTGCAGATGTTCTATCAGATGGTTGTGGAGAGCGTCCTCTTCTACGTGGTGGTGTGCTAGGGAGGCAGCATAAAGATGAAGGACACCTCACACCTGGACAAACTGGTGAGGAAGGCAGGCTCTATTGTAGGCACGGAGCTGGACAGTTTGACATCCGTGGCAGAGCGACGGGCGCTGAGCAGGCTCCTGTCAATCATGGAGAATCCACTGCATCCACTGAATAGGATCATCTCCAGACAGAGGAGCAGCTTCAACTAATACGTAAGAACTGTATTCATGTTCTCCAAAAATCAAACAGAAGGTGGTGGGCCTGTCAGACATCTGAAGTGAAATACTTCAGAGACGTCTGGAGCCTTAAGCTGTGGGTGTTGATATGGAAGGCTGTGTAGAGTTAGGAAGAGCAACCATATAAAGGTGTTGGACAACCACAGAGTGGCCTAAAATCATCAAATTGGTGTTCTACTGTGATGTGTGACAGTTAGCATGGAAACAGTTTATTGTGTATGTCTACAAAAAGGGATTTCTGAGCAATATGCTACCAAAATTTCAATGATAATTCATAATTTCATCGTACACTCAGGGGAGATCTAAGACCAGGGCTCCAGCCAGGTAAGCAATACCATCCCGAGCTGAGAGAGGGCGCTGTTGCTAACACGATCTTTTTACCCATATGTAGTTCCGAGGGATGTCGACGAAAAGGGAAGTGATCTCACCTCCTTTACCAGCCCAAGAAGCCCTTCCAGCATACCACCATAGAATCTTGAAGGCCACCAGGCGTGGGTATTCCTACATCTGCTGAAGACAGAGCTCCTATTTAGCAGTGATTATTCTCTGTTTTTCATCAAGGCAATGGGCTCTGTGCACACTCTCCCCTGAATCCTCCGTTAGCCAGAAGCTTCACACATGATATCTAAATGGACGAACTATGGCGTTCTTCATTCCTTCAAGACCATCGTTCCCAAGGTTGCAAAGTGGCGCGCACTAAAGGGTGTGGCCACTCAACTTCGTCATGAGATTCCAAACTTGTTCGAGCAACACTGTCTCACTCACCGGGAAGACCAGGAAGCACGCTCAGTTAATTCAGGACATTGAGACGCTACTGCAAACAGTGTATACGATGTTTAGCAGGTCGTGGGTAAAACAACCAGAATTCACAAAACTGGCGGCAGTTCTAGATGACGATTTGGTTTCATTTCAGCCACTGAATGAAGTGCAATGGTTTTCTAGGCATTTTGCACTAAGAGCTTTTATCAGAAATATTCCCGTTTTGATCGAATACTGTAAATAAGCAGGTCGACAAATGTAATGATCCAATCAGCAAATACAGCATTAAGCAGCTGGCCAACCCGCAGATTCAAGCTGCAGTAATAATATTCAACGACGTGGTTGGTGAAATAGCTGAATTGAGCAGATTATTACAACAAAGCAACTTGAGAATTGAAGCGTTTCGGCTTGTGAAGTTGAGCGATCAGTACTTGAGCGAGAACGTTCACTGGAGTGAGGAAGCAATAGCTTTTATGGAATCCACGTCCCAAGAGCCAGCTTCTGTAGCCGAGGATTAGACCATCAAGGTCCCCGCCATCGGCCAGCACCCGAATCACACTGCACCCAACCTCCTTGGCCCCTTCTACAGGTGGTGAGCTCATGGGGAGGGGGACCCACGTTGCCTCTTCGGGCTGTGCCCGGCCGAGCCCCATGGGTGCATGCCCAGCCACCAGGCCTCACCATCAAGCCCCACCTCCAGGCCTGTCTCAAGACCTGCATCCAGGCGAGGGAAAACGGCATACAAATTTCTTAATCATCATAGGAGTTCTTCTCATCCCTCACCTAGGACCAGTTTGCCTTGGGTGACCCTACCAGGAGCATAAAGTCTCTGACAACAGAGGGTCATTGGAACATGCAAAACCCTCCTCCACGATAAGGTGGCAGCTGGAGGAGGAGTTGGACGAGGTGGCTCGGGCAACTGATCAGGATGCCTAATGGACGCCTCCCTGGTGAGGTGTTCTGGGCACGTCTAACCAGGAGGAGGCCCTGGGGAAGACCCAGGATATGCTGGAGGGACTATGTCTCTCGTCTGGCCTGGGAACGTCTCGGGATTCCCCCAGAAGTGCTAGCAGAAGTGGCCAGGGAGAGGGAAGTCTGGGCATCTCTGCTCAAGCTGCTGCCCCTGCAACCCGATCTCAGATAATTGGAAAAGGCTGGATGGATGGTGTCACAGACGGTTGGGGTTCTTACAAGGCTGGGACACCTAAAAGGACCGGAAGGTGGCATAAAAAGCTTCCGGGTCATGAGGGGGCAACCACCCTGGACAAAAAGTGGACCACGGGAAAGGGACAAAGAGGTTCTGGCTTGTTGTGGCCCATGGCCACCGCCAGGGGGCAACTTAAGCCTCGAGGGATCTGGAAACAGTTACTTCTGCCACACTCGGCAAGATGGAGGAGGAACCTGCCAGGGACGCCCGGAGTGCTTCCGGTGCAAAGGGCAGCACTTCCGCCACACCAGGAAGTGCTGCCGGAAGTTCATCATCGGACACCTGGAGCACATCCGGGCGGGAAATAAAATGCGCCTTTTCCTAATGGTCTGAGAGCTAGAGTCGGGAGAGGGAGCAGGTCGAAGCTCCCAGGAGGAGACTGGTGGCCAAGGACTGAGGAAGAAAGGACTGAATTGGGGTGATTATTGCTGTGTACATTGTGTGGTGTTCTGGGACTGTGTTTATTATGATTAATAAACGTGTGAACTTTAGAAAGATGTGGTTTCCGACTGGTGGTGTCCAGGCAAGTCTCACAATTTATAAAAAAATCAATGTGGCAGCTATTGTCCTGTTTTTTGAGCTTAGCTGTTTGCACATGGAGGCTTGCTTTCCAGAAAATTAATTGAAAGACTGGAGGTTGTTCAAAGGCATTGTTATGTCCAGCACAGCTGACTTTACTAACAGAGAAACAGAAATCACAAAGCAGGTTGAAAGGTACCATTATTTCCTTCCCCAGTCAATGAGCTGTCAAGGGCAATGATGATGCAGGATCGCAATTTTTGATTTGTCGCGTCTGAAAAACTCAAAACCGGGCAGATTTGGACATTTGCTGATATAGTTTAATATGTACTCAAAGAAGAAGAATTTGCGACGCTGGCTTGCCTTGCAGATAGATATCTGTGCAACATTTCATGCATTGAGTGCCGATTGGGAACGCGGTTTCAGTCTCATGAATGCCATTGAGACAAAATCTTGTAACCGACCTTGAGGTAGAACATTTGGACATGCGCAAAAAGTCGTATCAAAACTCTGGACAAACAGTCAATTTGGATCATGTTTATCAGTGTTGGTGTGCGTACAAGGACAGGCTTCAAAAACTGTAACAGTATAACTTGTAACTTTTTAACTGTCCATATTTGAAATTTTGGTGTCAGTTAATCTGGCCTCATTTAGCATTGTGTGTGTGTGAAAAATGTTACATTTTCAGTGTTTATCTCGCTGTTAAAAATGACAGTTTAAAAATGGCATAAATGGAAAGCACAGTGCTGTGTATAAATAAAAATCAATTTCTTATCTCACGCAGATCACTTCTGTTTCTGCTCATGCAAGTAGGTGTTCCGCACATACAAGAAAAAAATTAGAGGGAACGTTGTTCAAGACGTGACTTATGGTAAATGATGCCCAGTCGTGTTTTTCACAAAAAAAATTATGCCAAACAACATAAAGAGCTAAAGAAGAAGGGATTCAAATTTTGTGTTTCAAACTACATCCGCAACTATGAAGGTAAGACCTAAGGCCTCATGCATAACACCGTGTGTAGAATTCACACTAAAACATGGCGTATGGACAAAAGTGGAAATGTGCGTACGCACAAAAAATCCAGATGCATAAATCTCTGCGTATGCCAACTTCCACGTTCTTCCTCTCCATAAATCCCGGTCAGCGTGAAAAGTAATGCACGTGCACGTGCCTGCTGCCACTCCCCAAACTCCTCCCAGAATTACACCTCTTTGAATATGCAAATGAATATAAATAGCCCTTAAGGTCAGTGTTCTGTGAAAAGGCAATGACAAAAGCACTGGGGGAAATAGAAGAATTTCAGCAAATACCAAGTGGAGGCAAAAAAAAAACATACTATTTGTTGGTATAAACAACAAAAGGAACTTGATCGAGTGACATAGAGTGTCGGAGAAACTCGAAAGCTCAAGTTCACAAAGTCGCACAGTTTGCAAACCCGAGCGGAGAACTTGTGTACGCCAGGGTCTGAGCTAATGTGAAAATGTGCGTAGCTTTAAACCAAGTATAGGTTTTATATTTGAGTGTGGAAACAGGAGTACACAACATTTTTGTGCGTATGCACAATTTATACATGAGACCCCTGGACTTATTAAAAACTTTTATCTACTATGAATGTATATGGGATAAATATGTGATTACAGTAGGCTTCTTAAAACATAATTTTGATAATTAGTCATTATTTTTTATTTAAGGACAAGTGAATATGTATGTAAGCTTAATACTGCAATGGTATTGGACAAGTTACATTAACCAGGGATGAGTCACCAAAAGAATGAGATGGCGTTACACCATTTGGGGGGGCCTATAAGATGGTAGCTCCACACAGTCTCTGGTGCTCTTTCCAACTACTGAGGAAAAAAGGAAAGCAGTCCTTTTAAGGAACGCGAGCCACCTCAAAGAGCCATGTAAAAAGCAGAGAATCCATCCATTGCGGCACTTGATTTTGATGCTACACTACATAATAACATGACTCTGCTGGACATTCTTCCTTGTAAAAAAAGTGAATGTCTCTCTCTGAGCCAGCAAAATGATTAATGCCAAACCGCTTCTTCATTGTAAGGGTATCAATTTGTTTCCTCGGCTGAAGGATCTTCTCTCTGAGAGAGAGTGCTAGGTTGACATCTGTAGGATATCCTGACCCAAATCAGTTGTGGTTGTCAAGGATTTTTATCATCCTTTTCCTCCTCACCCGGTGTTTCATCCTCTATCAGTTGTTTTCTCCTCTTCCAATCCCCTGGTTTTGACAGTAGAAGGGAGAAATTGTTCCATTCAAATAGCAAAGGAACCGCTCTCTTCTTCAACAGTCGCTGCCCTGTCTTAGACCCTGGCTTACAAAAATCCTCTTTTTTAAAATGCCGGCTGCAAACTTGGGTTTGAAACTAACCGTAAAACTCCATTCTGGATAGGGTTACGGTCCATTTAAATAGAGTTACCGCATCGGGCTGGAAATGTATGAAAACTAAATATCTTTTTTTAGCTTGACGTAAAGGTGCACAAAAATGTTCAGCTGTCGAGCTATCTGAACACTGAAACTTAAACTTCGTTTTCTCGGACATTCTTGCCACTAACCAAAAATCACAACTACAATTTGGACAATGAAAGTGATTGAGGTGGCTGAGATTTCACTGGAAGTACCTCAGCACTACTGTTGGCAGGTTTTGCCAAGTAAGGGGCGTGGCTATAGAGATCTTGATCCTGTCAGTCATTCCTCATCTGAATGAAAAGGTTGTTCTACTGTATGCTCACTTCCTGATCTCACAACTCGGATTCCAAAACCCTTCTGCTGCTTTCATTTTGTTAATTTGTGTTTGATTCCTTAATGATCCTTCTTCTCTCACAGTTTTTGTTCTCCTCGTTCAGACTCTTGTTTCATTTATATTTTTTTTCTTTATGTCTTTCCTTCCAGTCGTTTTCATGTTCTCTTGCCCTCTGGGTAGACTTCTCAAGACAGATGCACACCTTCCCTAATCGAGAAAAATCAATTGAATTGACCACCGATGGACTCCAAGCCAGGTGTAGGAACATCTCGATCATGATCAACGGAATGGGATGCTCTCGAGCCAGATTTCAAGTACCATAGCAAAGGGTATGAATACTTGCATTGATGTGATATTTCAGTTGTTTATCTTCTTAAATAATATGCCACCATGGCTGTTCGTTTGTCTGTGTAGGATTTTCAATCACCTGTAGCTCACAAACCGCTTGACCTATTGACCTGAAATTAGGTACACATATACTATGTGATGTATACTATCCACTTTTGGTTGTGATGATTGAACTCCAAGGTTATTCCACTTTTTATTTTATTGTACAATCAACTCTTGGCGGCGGCCAGCAGGGCGGCCATGTGGCGCATGCGTACGGGCGCCATTCTCATCCCGTCACTTCCTCTACCTCTTCATATCTTAAATCATTTTTGAGGCAGATTGAAGACTTAAGTGCCAGCTTAAGTGAAAAATTTAAGAAAACATACTAAGTAATTACAACACAAACACTGACTTAATCGGTTTTAATGTGAAAAGCTGGTGACGAAAGAAGAAAGAAGCGGCCAACTAGGGTGGAGAAAAGAAGAGCTGCTCAGGAACCTCTGAGCAAACGATTGCTAAACGTACAGAGAAAGAGGATGAAAACTAGAAATGATCAAATCAAGTGTATTTGCTGCATGTTATTGTGCAGTGCACCATTACTGGTTGTAATAATGTTACAAAAATCTTATTTTCACTTTGTCATTCTAGGGTATTCAGTGTGGTCTGATAAGAAAAAATCTGCTACATAACAAAATGTGAAAAAAATTAAAGGAGGCCTGAATGGTTTCTGGAGGGAGGGTCCAGGTATTATGGACCAAGATGTTTCCCACTTTACGGGGCATCTTTCCTAGAGCAAAAATTTTTCTTGCACAGGTGCCACTCACTGCTGACCCTGTCCTAAATAGAAGATTGTTCCAATTCAATGAGCAGTTGCTGAGATGTGATATGACGAGAGTGATCCTGACTCCAAGATTTAAGCTTTTTAGGGAGGTGGATCACCCGGATCGTTTGGCTTTAGTATCTGCTCATGAATTGGTCAATTACTGGGTTAATAAAACCTTGAGTGCAGAGTAATGTACTGCCTATAGAGAATTTTTTAATTGTTAGAATAGTTGTATAGTATGAGTGAGTGAGTGAGTGAAAGGTTATTAGTTTTTTTCTTTATTTAATTGTTTTTCTTTTCTTGTATTGGTATTTGTTTTTTAATTTTCAAACCTTTAGCATTGGCTGGTGTCGAAAACCCTTATGTAAAAACCTAGTGGTTAAAGGCACGACCCTGTTATATGAGGCGGATAGGTTTGTGTATTTTTTGTTTGTTTTTCTTGTTTAATAGGAACATCCCCTACCTAAGGACTAACCTTAACCCCAAAGAGATCAGGGTCCCTGAGGTTAAATTAATAGAAGGGTCCCTGATGTTAAGACCATGGGGACCAATAATTTTTGATTTGGACGAGTAAGGTGGTCTTTGGTATAGAAAAGTAATTTTTTATGGAGGGGGCCTATTGGATAAACATGCCTACCCAAACTCTAAGCCTAACCCCAGGTGAGGGGGACCCTAAGGTTAAATTAATATCTCCCAAACCCGAATGTTACGATTATATAGATCGGCAGCCTGTGTGCAAGGTAGCTTAGAAGTTTGGCTGGGGTATTTTTGGTATTTTCTTTGTTTATTTTGTAGTGTGAGATAGGGAGTATGGAAGTGTATGAATGGGTTAGGATAGGCAGGGTGTAAGATTGGGATAGGACTAAATATGGGAGATGTAGGAAAGGTACAGGGCAGGTATTATTGAGATCGAATTACCGGATATAAAAATTTAAAGAGTAGGTAGTGACTGATCGGTGATATTCTTGTGAGATTGTTAGGTGATCTTTTTTTTAGACTTGGATGAGGGAATTAGAACTAATTATTATAAAGTGATGATCGGCTGTGAAAGCCTTTTTTCTCTTGGCAAGCTGATCATAGAAACGTTAGATAAATTATTCCACTCAAATTATTATTGAAGTTTAATTGAAGGATACCATACAATAATATAGGGATAGTTAAAGATCAGGCAATTAGATTACTGAGCAATTTTAGGTGGAATGACGATCCATTTAAAATATGTCCTAATATGACTACAGTATGTGTACCATGCCCTAATTGTCACCGTAAGGTGATCATCCCCCTACCCTAAGCCTAAGCCTAACTCTAACTCTAACTCTAACTCTAACTCTAACTCTAACTCTAACCCTAACCCTAACCCTAACCCTAACCCTAACCCTAACCCTAACCCCATATATTATTAACAATGGCTCACTGAGTTGTCTCAAAAGACAGGACTGACTGGGGAAGGCAAGTGGCTGACTTTATAGGCGGTGGGAAGGAAGAGGAGGGGCCAGCGGGGAACAGGAGGAAGTGAGGTCAGTAGGAGGGTGTGGTCTGGAGACAGAAGTGGAACCTGGCTGGGGTTTAGGTGGTCTTTATTTCTGGTGATCTGCAGAGGAAGCAGAAAAGACATTAGTGCACTTTGTCAACCCCTGACCCGGAGTTATACCTTTAGTTAAGCCCATCGAGTGCTTACCATGCGCATGTGTGCCACAGTGGACATACAGAAACGTGGTACTTTATTAAGACCCTCAGCAGGGTTAAAATGAAGAAAATGTGTCCTTTTTTTCCTTAATATTAATAAAGCATTTAGCATAATTAGTTTGATTTATTTGCAGAACTTTGACTTGCCTTAGCAACACTACTCTGGCATATTATACTTTGTTGCCAACTTTTCTAGATGTTGATTTAAATGTGCTTGTTTTACTTGACAGCATCAGAGCTCCATGAAAATAAGATTCAGCAGTTTTGTCTCGTTTTCTATGCCAACATAAGACAGAGAGAGGCAAATCTCTGTTTTAACTTCACAGAATGCTTACAATTCGCCTAGAAAAAGTTAGATGAGAAAGTGAAAAAGAAATCTGAACAGAGTCCGTTTAATTGTATATTTCTGACTCATTTTGCTGCAAAATGACAGAATGAATATTAAAGAAATGAAATTTAAACAGATGAGCGTTATTCATCGCACACCAAGAGGATGTCTTGAACTGTTAAAAGATTGTGTTGATTTATACAAAACACATTGAAACATCCTCCTTGTCTGCCGTCATCTGTTCAGAAACATCCTGTTGCTGGCCTACATCTAAAGGATGCTGAAAGCAAGATGGATTTGTGTAGGCCAAATTCACTTTGGCAATGTAAAAGCTTTTTCATGTATAAAACCACAGCAAAAATCAAAAACTGCCTGCTAAAGCAGAACAATCAGGCCTAACTGCCTCACAGAAACAATGAAGCTACCGCTTTCCTTTACAAGACAGAGAAAAAGAAACTTGAACAAATTCAAATAATTCCCAGCAAAAAAAAAGGAGGATGAGCAAGAAATGATATTTGATACGTTGTAACGCAAAAAGGAACAAGCAACATGACAAAATGTCATTGTCCCCGTGTCTGCGTGGGTATCTTCCGGGTGCTCCCACTGTCTAAATACAAGAAAATTAGGTGGATTGGCAACACTAAATTGGCCCATCTGTGTGTGCCCATCGATGGACTGGCGCCCTGACCAGGCTCTGCTGCCCCCTATGCTAGCTGGGATAGGCTCCAGCACCCCCCACGTCCCTGATCTGCACTAAGCAGGTTAGGAAATAACAGGACGTGACATTAATTACAGTGGACAGTTTGCAGTCTAAAAATAATTTCATTCTTCTTTTTTCACTTCTTATACTATTGCACCAAAAAAGTACATTTCCCTCACCTTTTTTGCCTTTATATATTTTACATTAAAATTGCACATCAAACAAATATTATAACAAATCAGTTACGTCGCGATGCACGATAACGTGCAGTGAATCCACTTGACTTGAGCATTCATCCTCCTTCTCTGTACGTTTGCCATTCGTTTGCTCAGAGGTTGATGCTCTTGCTGCTTCCTGAGCAGCTCTTCTTTTCTCCACCCTAGCTGCCAACTTCTTCTGTACTTTCGTTGGCATCATTTCGCGTTAAGACTGATTAAGTTAGTGTTTGTGCTGCAATTACATAGTACATTTTCACTTACTGTAAGCTGGCACTTAAGACTTCAATCTGCCTCAAGAGCGATTTAAGATATGAAGAGGTAGAGGAAGTGACAGCGAAGGTGGTAGGGATGAGAACGGAGCCCGTACGCATGTGCCACACGGTCACCCTACTGGCTGCTGCTTAGAGTTGATCCATCCATCCATCCATTATCCAACCCGCTATATCCTAACTACAGGGTCACGGGGGTCTGCTGGAGCCAACACAGAGCGCAAGGCAGGAAACAAACCCCGGGCAGGGCGCCAGCCCACTGCCGAGAGTTGATTCTACAATAAAATAGAAAGAGGAATAACCTTGGAGGTCAATCATCACCCCGAACGTGGATAGTAGCCGTCACGTAGTATATGTGTACCAAATTTCAGGTCAACAGGTCAAACGGTTTGCGAGCTACAGGTGATTTAAAATCCTGGACAGACAAACAGACAGCCACGGTGGCATATTATAGAAGAAGATCTATTTCATAAATCTGCCCGCATGACTCTATTACATTAAACTTAGTTGTGTTGCTCATCGCAGTAATTGAGATGTAATTGAGCAGATCTTTGTAATGTAGAAGGTGTGGCGTGCGACCCTGGCCGGGACGCCTCCGCGCTGGAAGGACAGGGGGAGGCAGAATATCCAGAGCAATACCTCGCCCCACTGTAGAGCTAGGTGTCAGCCCCCCCAGGGTTGCACAACCGCAAGGCTCCATGGGAGCTGGAGTTTGGAGCATCCCAGTTGGGATCTGGGGGTGTTTGCAGCAAGTGCTGACCCCTGGAGTGCAGCTCTTCTGCCACATCTGGAAATGCGTCAATGAGCCCCTGGAGCACCTTCAGAGCCAGCAGACACTACTCGGGGAGCCTGAGTCGGGAAGTGGGAGATGAGGCTTGACCAGAGGAGTGGAGGAGAAAGAGAAAAAGAAAAAGAAGAAATTTGTGTTGTGCTTGTGGGAAACAGGGAAGGCGTTTCCCACGAGGGTAAAAAGAAAAATAAGAACACATGTGCGCCTTGAACTTGCGTCCCATGCTTGTCCGTGTTGGGGGTTTGCGGCGGTGCCCGCCTGGTGGTTCACAAAGGATAATCAGGACACTTGGAGAAAAACCCCAAAGAAGCTGGGATTCAATAATACTAGTATACATTTTTTAGTATTTGGTACACTGTGTTAATCCCGGTGGGGGGGGGGCATTGTCTTTTCATATGAACCTATTACACATATATAAACAAAAGACCTTTGTGTGTGTGTGTGTGTGTGTGTAATGGAGCAGTCTGCTCCGCTCATGCTCAATCACAGCCACTACATGGCAAATGCATGCACCTCACTTCTCATACAATAGACCCGCATGCAGCAACAACAGCATCGTGCTAATGACACAGAGAAAGAGACACAACGTCGAAACAAAGCAAATGCCGCGACTCAACAACGTTTAAGTGAAACTCCTCAGCAACGTAGGGCAGAGCTTGAAGTTTTCACTACCAACATTGTCTACCTGGAGGTCATTTCTCAAGGTAAAGATTAATAGGACTGGTATGCCAGCAATATGGCTAAGTTATGGTATTGCCTGTGTCTTCTTATGAATGCCAGTGGGGCAGCAAGCACAGGTGGGTCCTCGTCCTCCGTACTGGGTAATTCTTAAGAGTTAGCTGACGTCTCTCCAAATTCATGAATATAGTAAAACTGGTGCAGTGGGTAGCGCTGCTGCCTCACAGTTAGGGGACTCGGGTTCGCTTCCCGGGTCCTCCCTGAATGGAGTTTGCATGTTCTCCCCGTGTCTGCGTGGGTTTCCTCCCACCGTCCAAAGACATGCAGGTTATGTGTATTGGCAAATCCTAATGTGTACTTGGTGTGTGTGTGTGTGTGTGTGTGTCCTGTGGTGGGCTGGTGCTCTGCCCGGGGTTTGTTTCCTGCCTTGTGCCATGTGTTGGCTGGGATTGGCTCCAACAGACCCCCCATGACCCTGTAGTTAAGATATAGCGGGTTGGATAATGGATGGATGGATGGATGGATGTTAGGGAGTCTTTGGGATGTTTTTTGTCCTGAAGACCACACGCAGCTAATATACAATATTTTTAGAATCTTGGAGTCACAAACGTAGTGAAAAGGAGATGAGGTCTCTAAACTAAGCCACAAAAACAAGGCCCAAACCTTCCTGGCCTGTTCCAAAGAGGCTCACCACAAGGTAATAATAATAATAATAATAATAATAATAATAATAATAATAATAATAAAAGGTTTTATTTATAGCCTAACTTCCCAAATTCACATGCAGGCATTGGCCTAGATAGATAGACAAGGCCCCATTTTGTATTTGACATACATTTGCCTCACCAGAGGAAGAAACTGTGATAATTCCAATTTTAAGTGATAAATCAAAATAAAGAAGCTTTATAAATCTAAATGTGTATTCACAAAATAGAAAATATGGCAAAAGGAGCAAAATTCAGTCCCATGAAAACAATATTAGGTGAAAATGCCCCCAAAACACAATCCAATTAAGAAAACAGAAGAACAGTCTAATTCCAGGAAGTACAAAAAAAAAAAAAATGAGTCCACCAAACCTCAACAAACTTCTAAAGTCAGAGGCAGAGCCCAGCAGCAGCGATGTCCATGTGGCCCTGCCTCCTTGGGCTTCACCCACAAAGTGCATAGAATAGCAGCCCACTTAAAGAAACAACATGTCAGAAACAAATAACAAACAAAACTGGCCAAAAATAACATAAGAACATTAAAAATGGCGGATGGTGGTGGGGTGTTGGGCAGATACAGCTCTTGAAGAACCGCTCATGGCAGCATCATAATGAATTCTGACGTGTAGAGAAACATCTCATCTGCTCAAGTTCCAGAAAGTCTCCAAACTCTCTGACAACCAGATAATGATCAAAACAGACTGCTGAGGCCTGCGGTGGGCTGGCGCCCAGCCCCGGGTTTGTTTCCTGCCTTGCGCCTGTGTTGGCTGGGATTGGCTCCAGCAGACCCCTGTGACCCTGTAGTTAGGATATAGCGGGTTGTATAATAGATGGATGGATGGACTTCTGAGGCAACACAGGAGTTCTTCAAAGCTAAAAAATTGAAAATTCTTGAATGGCCAAGCCAGTTACCCAATGTAAATCCAATTGAGCAGGCTTTCCATATGCTGAAGGGGAAACTCAAAGGTTCAAGCCCCGGAATTAAGCAGGTGCTTAAGTGGGCTACATTAGAGGCACGACAGAGCATCACCAGAGAAGATAAATCACAGTCCTCAAGCAGTCATTACATGGAAGGGATACATGGCAACGTCCTAAACATGACAATGGCTTTAATAGGCCTGCCTGCTGTGTCCCAAACATTGTGAAGAAGTGTTGTCATCTCCACACGGTGTGACCAAAATGTCTGCAAATCCCCTTTACAGTAATGAAAGCCTGCAATGTGCCCTTTAATCACAAAGTCTGAAGTGTTTGATTTGAAATTTTAAACTGTGGAGCTGAGGAGTAAACCAAAGAGAAAATGTGCCAGTGTCCCGAACATTATGGAGGACACTGTAGAAGAATAATTAATAAAGTATCTATCTATCTATCTATCTATCTATCTATCTATCTATCTATCTATCTATCTATCTATCTATCTATCTATCTATCTATCAAATAGTGCCTTTCACTCTATCTATCTATCTATCTATCTGTCTATCTTATAGTGCCTTTCACTCTATCTATCTATCTATCTATCTATCTATCTATCTATCTATCTATCTATCTATCTATCTATCTATCTATCTTATAGTGCCTTTAACTCTATCTATCTATCTATCTATCTATCTATCTTATAGTGCCTTTAACTCTATCTATCTATCTATCTATCTATCTATCTATCTATCTATCTATCTATCTATCTATCTATCTTATAGTGCCTTTAACTCTATCTATCTATCTATCTATCTATCTATCTATCTATCTATCTATCTATCTATCTATCTATCTATCTATCTATCTATCTTATAGTGCCTTTAACTCTATCTATCTATCTATCTATCTATCTATCTATCTATCTATCTATCTATCTATCTATCTATCTATCTATCTTATAGTGCCTTTCACTCTATCTATCTATCTATCTATCTATCTATCTATCTATCTATCTATCTATCTATCTTATAGTGCCTTTCACTCTATCTATCTATCTATCTATCTATCTATCTATCTATCTATCTATCTATCTATCATGTAGTGCCTTTCATATCTATCTGTCTATCATATAGTGCCTCTCCTATCTATCTATCTATCTATCTATCTATCTATCTATCTATCTATCTATCTATCGGTCCACCTAAAGGTGTAAAGGTGCAGCTGGGACGTCTCCTATAGGAAAGGAGGCTCCTCCAGTCCCAATGCACCCTGCTGCCACGACTGTCTGATGTTAAACACTCCACCCGGTGTGTAAGCTGTGCTGCACTGCCATCCCTCCAGGACTGGGGCTCATATCCCACCCAGTAGACCACCAGCTGCCCAATACACAAAGCCAGTGCAGAAAATGGCTGAAAACACGAGCCAAAAAAGGAGGTAATTAAATGAATCACAGAGCCGCTTATCTAAAAAAAAGCGTATTACACTGAAAATGTCAAAGGTCACCATCAGGATTCTTGAGTTTCTGCAGTATCAGTGAATAATTTTTAGCAGTTTATTCATCATTGATATGTTTAAGTTATGCATTGTGATTTCAAGTATATGTGGAAAATATCTATAAATTACATCTGTTAAAAAAGCGGTATTAAAATCCTCAATTAG
The DNA here is from genome assembly GCF_016835505.1 of Polypterus senegalus. NCBI lineage: Eukaryota > Metazoa > Chordata > Cladistia > Polypteriformes > Polypteridae > Polypterus > Polypterus senegalus. The sequence goes on along the minus strand of NC_053155.1, from coordinate 27,059,208 downwards.
ATATTAAATGTGAAATGTAAGAAGCAAGCCTCCCAATGTGTTAGATCGTGTCAGTTATTCTGGGTGTTTCTGCAGCCTTTCTTGATTCCCCAGCTTTACGAACTCAGGATGGTGTTGAGGTGGATGAGCTGATTTTTTGGACAGGATGTCTGCTCAACAGCACAACGTCAAGTAATGATTCTTCCTTTCTCTCATGACTCAATTTTGCCACCATAGCGTCATCCCCCTTCATGGTTTAATGGCTGTTTACATTTGAAAATGGCTTCTGATTGTCATGGTTGAGGGGTCTGCATTGGCAAATCTCAGACAAGAGTCATAGCGTTTGCTTTAGTAGCCCATGGCCACCCATTGCAAGATGTTTCCATCCCTTTCCCATTGTGATTCAAGACTCTTGTGGTCGGGCGGTGAAAGGACAGACTGGAATCTGTCAAAATGTTGGGACGCCAACCAGGACGCCCCTTTTATTTATCGCCAGATGAAGTAAACAACAACAAAAAAGAAATGAAAAATGTGCAAATGTGCTGCTCCCCGGTCTGGAGTCCCTCCTCCACGGTAGTTAGCCTCACACTTTTGCTCTGGCCTTCCAAAAAGATGCCTCTCTTTAGGCTGCCCATCCTTTATAGCGAAACCACCGGATGGGGCAGGGCTAGGGGTCCTTATTGGGTGGTCTCTCAGAGCTGTGTGGGAAGAAGACAAACGGGGCAAAGTCAGCGGTAGCTCTGCCTCTCGTCTTGTTGGGTTATCTTTAATAAGCCCTTGGAGGAGTCCTCTGATACCTACTCAATGTGCAATGTCACATGTCCCAAAACTCCACGTGTGCATTTTAACTCATCTAACGAAAGAGAAAGAGAAAAGTGGAAGAGAAATGAAGAAGCAGAAAAACAATGACAAATCAAGAGACGTGAGAGCATCCGATTTGGATGTCAGAAAATCTATGAACAACGCCAATCGCTCAACCAAAAGAACATCCACTCCTTGACAGTTCTGATTTTCTAAATCTGTTTAGATTCCGACTTATTAATGTATTGTTACATTAATAAATACCACGTTGCTTTTTTATTTTCCATACTTTACCTTTTATCTAAAATGACTGAAATGATAAAATGCTACCTAGTGTGGGGAGAATTGTTGATTTCTTGCCCACGGGGTCTGTCAGGGCTACTAAGGTTTTGACAAGTCTTGCTTCCTGAAAAGTATTTGCTGATTGTGACAGGTACCTACTGGGTATGCACAAATATAGTTTTGGTTTTACTGCATCACGGAGAATCTCTGAGGAACAGACATTTATATGTTTACTGACAATAACGTATTTAGTCACATTTATGTTTTGCAGAAGCTATTAAATTCAGCAGAATTAAAAGTGTTTTGCTCCTGATTTTCTTTTGTATTCAATGTCTGGTGCATCACATTACAGTGTCCAACAGTAGTTAGCAAGCATTGACAGATTCCAGTTGCCCTGGTATTGTGTCTCCACCGTAGCAATGTCCTGGTGAAACCTTTCACCGTGTTCGTCACTGACAACACCGAGATTTGCAGGAAAGAAGTTCAAGTGTGAGTGGAGGAAATGAATCTTGAGTGACATGTTGCACTTCATTGTCTTGTATACTTTTAGAAGTTGGTCTACCAGCTGAATGGAGTTTGGGGCTCTGAAATTACCCAGAAAATTGTCAACAACATCTTTGAAGGGTTTCCAGGCAATTTTATCTGGCCCAACTAACAGATCTTAAAACCGCTTGTCACTCATAAGATGTCTGATCTGGGGGGCAAATAAAAATGCCCTCTTTGATCTTGGTGTCAGTTATTCTTGGGAACATCTGTCTTAAATAACGAAAACCTTCACCTTCCTTGTTCAGTGCTTTCACAAAATTCTTCATGAGTCCCAGTTTTATGTGAAGAGGAGGCAAAACTATCTTTGCCCGATCAACAAGTGGTTCATGTGCTGTCCTGGAACTAACTTTTTATGGAGTGGCCAGTTCTGATGAGAATAGTGCGACTCTTTGGCATGGCTGTCCCATTCACAGATGAAACAACAGTACTTTGTATAGCCGAGCTGCAGTCCTAGTATCAGAGCAACGACTTTAAGATCTCCACAGATATTCCAGTTGTACCTGTTATACTGGACATGCATCAGCAACAGTTCCATATTCTCATACGTTTCTTTCATGTGTGCTGCGTAGCCAACAGGTACTGAAGGATAAACGTTGCCATTGTGTAGCAGAACAGCTTTCAGGCTAAACATTGACAAATCAATGAAGAGACGCCACTCTTCTGGGTTGTGATCACAACCCAAGGCCAAGAACAATCCTTCAATGTCACAACAGAAACAGAGACTGTCGACTTGTGCAAAAAATCTGGTTATATCAAGATGTCGGCCTCAAAACACAGAAATGTTCGTACCTGGTGACAGCAAACACCATTCCTGCAGTCTCGAACCCAGCAGCTCGGCTTTTGCTTTTGACAGACCCAAATCTCTGACCAAATCGTTCAATTCGGACTGTGTTATCAGATGTGGATCGCCTGATGAGCACGGTTCAAAATCCGGGTCAATGTCACTGTCAGTACCCTGCATTGCAGTTTCTTCATCTGGTTTGTCTAAGGTCCAGTCCTCTAGTGGTTGTGGAATTGGAAGACTGTCGTCATGTGGCACGGGTCTCATTTCTGAAGGCAGATTAGAATATTCAATTGACTTCTTGCTTTTGGCAGAGAAACCAGACACATTAGTCAAACAGAAGTAACAGTCCATCACGTGGTGTTTCTGTTCTCGAACGGCATCGTGTTTCGAGTGCCTCTGAGCCAGACTCTCAGACTGACAGCACATGTCGCATGAGGCACCCATTCCTTGTCTTGATCACCAGCCGTAATACAGATGATGAGCTTTCTTCACAAGAGCAGTTATCCAATGTCTCTGAAGCGTAGGTATATAGTCACCACAGATATAGCAGAATGTATCGCGGCTGTTATGACATTGACGAGACACCAAAACGTCTATAGCATCAAGCTTACTTACTGTTATATTGCTACAGATACTATGCTTTACTATACTGATACTATACAGGGTGGCCAGATCTAATTATGCAGATCCAGATCGTCTGGATGACATTGATTTATGTGAGGACGATTCCATTTCGGCGCAAAGACGATTCTTCATGTCGTCAGTTTGCACACTTCTCGATGGTCTGGGATTTTTCGGATGAATTTCTATGTAATAAACTTAATAAGTTATAGCGTAATAAAAATAGCATAATTAGATCTGGACCACCCTATAGATACACACTGACTATCTATATAAACCAAATGAGCAGGATCGGTGTATGCAAGCCACCTTTATAGCAGGCTGAGACAGCGTCAAGCTCGTTCACACCTGCCCAGGATGTCAACTTCCACAGAACAGCTTCCAACCTGACCTGATTCCATGCGTGGACATGCCCAGGCTGTACAAACCGTTGTTGATAAGTCACTTACGGGAGCGAGCAAAAATGTTTGGATACAAATATAAGAAAAAATCACGACAAAACTGAAACAGTACGTTATAGGTAAATTTTGATGTGATATTTGTGATCAGCACCCAAAAATCTATAAGAAACACCCAACAGTTTTCAAGAAGCAAAAACTTTGTTGTGTAATGTAATCAGAACAACTGTAGTAAAAGTAAGACAGTTTGGTTAGTAAGTAGCATATAACAAAAAGAGTGGAGCTTTTCTGTGTGTGGCGACGACACCCGCATGTTTGTTAGAGCTGATGACAGTGAATCTCTATATGGAGAGTCTTATAAAGAATATTGTGAAGTGACTGGCAACCGGTACCACTGGAGACTTTGTCTGGATGGGACCTCTTGGTGTGTGTGTGTGTGTGTGTGTATAGCTGTGCCCTATGTGGAATATTCTGGAATGAGTGGCAACTGGCACCATTCAAGACTTTGTCAGGATGAGATCTCCGAGTGTGTGTGTGCGTAGTTGTGCCCTATGTGGAATATTCTGGAATGAATGGCAACTGGCACCACTGGAGACTTTGTCTGGATGGGATCTCTTGGTGTGTGTGTGTGTGTGTAGCTGTGCCCTATGTGGAATATTAAGGAATGACTGTCAACTGGCACCACAGGAGACTTTGTCAGGATGGGACCTCCGAGTGTGTGTGTGCGTAGTTGTGCCCTATGTGGAATATTCTGGAATGAATGGCAACTGGCACCACTGGAGACTTTGTCTGGATGGGACCTCCGAGTGTGTGCGTGCGTAGTTGTGCCCTATGTGGAATATTCTGGAATGAATGGCAACTGGCACCACTGGAGACTTTGTCTGGATGGGACCTCTTGGTGTGTGTGTGTGTGTGTGTGTGTAGCTGTGCCCTATGTGGAATATTATGGAATGAGTGGCAACTGGCACCATTCAAGACTTTGTCAGGATGAGACCTCCGAGTGTGTGTGTGGGTAGTTGTGCCCTATGTGGAATATTCTGGAATGAATGGCAACTGGCACCACTGGAGACTTTGTCTGGATGGGACCTCTGAGTGTGTGTGTAGTTGTATCCTCTGTGGAATATTCTGGAATGAATGTCAACTGGCACCACTGGAGACTTTGTCTGGATGGGATCTCTTGGTGTGTGTGTGTGTGTGTAGCTGTGCCCTATGTGGAATATTAAGGAATGACTGTCAACTGGCACCACAGGAGACTTTGTCAGGATGGTATCACTATGTGTATGTGTGTGTATACCGCTGTGTGTGTTAATCTTCAAGGTGAGGGTAGATGAACCCCATCAACGTTCCTGGTAGGTCTCACAAATGTCACAGTAACAGAGCGCCCTGCCCAGGGGTTGTTCCTGCATTGCCCCTAATGCTTGCTGAGAAAGTCCCCCACTGTCTCATGACCCTTCGTCAGGATAAGTAGGTAAAGAAGAAGGAGGAATGAAAGAATTTCTGTGTTGAGCTCCAAGTGCTCCAATGAAAGAACAAATAACCAAATAAACAAATATGCAGCTAAACTAATGAATTCCATTGAAAATACAAATAAACAAGCAAATAATGTAAACGGACTGAAGCATAACTTCAATTACCAATCACTGACCACAGTTTTTAATTGACAATCCACTTTAGGAGAGCGGCTCCTAAGTTCCCGCACTCCTAATCTTTGGACACTCGGTGACTTTAATTTCTTCTTCTCAGTGTTTTATTTTTCCCTTTTGCTGCGTCAGTGCGGGGAGGTTAACTTGGTTTTTCATTCACATTGCTATCATCAGCTCCTGAATTTCTAAATATTTTTCTTTCCTGTTTACTCATCTGATTATAAAGTAAAATTTCACTAGGAAAACAAAACAGATTTTTCCAGTAAGCAGAAAATTAAGGAGAGTGCTCAGCCTTTAGAAATTCTGCATAGAAACATAGAGATTTATTTGGGAAAGACACAGACCTAAAACCAACGTAGGCTGAGATGTGCTTTTTGTAATTGGAAAGTTTCAAGGGGGACCTACATAAGAACATAAGAAATTTGAGAAACGAGAGGAGACCCTTCAGTCCATCAGCTAAAAATGTGTAAAACTTGACTTAAGACGAGTTATCTTTAAAATTAGGTGCCATTTTTAACCTCAGATTGATCATTGCACTATGGGAGCATGGCGGCACAGTGGTCAGAGCGGTTTACCTTGCAGCTCCACCGGCTGAGGTTTAAATCCCAGATGTCTGTGAGGAGTTTGCTGCTGTTGTGGATGTGAATCTTCTCTGAGAACTCTGCCTTCCTCACTCTTGCTGAAGATATCAAGGTTATGAAAAGAAAGAATACGCTTGAGATCAAATAAATGAAGTGTAATAAGTATAAATGCTTAGAACTTCCACAGCACGTCACCTCAACTTCCATAAGGCAGGACATCCTCCTTGTCTCACAAACAATGAAGACCGTCGTTCCTTTTGATGATGACAGTCCCAACCGGAGGAGACCCATGAGAGTTAAAGGTGTCAGATACGAGGATCTTGTGCTGGACCACCGTAAACAGGGCTGTATGTCCATCAAGGTTGGCTACAGGGGCTTTGCAAAGCAATAGTTAGCATCACCGGAGAGAGGAGGAGGAGGAGGAGGAGGAGAGCCATCAAGAACATCACAGATACAACAGAAAGGACCTTGAGATGGTTATGAAGGTGCATGGGGAGAAGCAAGAGTCACTTGAGCATAAGACATGGCCTGATCATCCATGGCTGGGTGGTCTGGTCCAGGGTGTCTGATGTTGAAAGACCAGAAACACCGATGATGTGCTCAGGATCATTGAGAGATGTATCTGTGTACATATAATAATTAAAGAATTAAGAGAACAAAAAGAAAATATAATTCTGAAGATTTTTTTACATGATTAACAGTGCGTATCACAATAATAATTAGCAAATTAAAAATAACTATCCATCCATCCATTATCCAACCCACTATATGCTAACTACAGGGTCACGGGGGTCTGCTGGAGCCAATCCCAGCCAGCACAGGGCAGGAAACAAACCCTGGGCAGGGTGCCAGTCCACCACAGGGCACACACACCCACACACCAAACACAATTTAGGATCACCAATCCACCTAACCTGCATGTCTTTGGACTGTGGGAGGAAACCCACGTAGACACGGGGAGAACATGCAAACTCCACACAGGGAGGACCCGGGAAGCAAACTCAGATCTCCTAATTGTGAGGCAGCAGCGCTACCCACTGCGTCACTGTGCCACCCATACAAACAACTATTAATACAAAATGACTGATACTAGTATAAAATCGTATCAAGATTACCCTACGAAAGGAGAAAAGCAATGGGAATCAGCTCCCCATCAAGCTATTTATGGTAGCTGAAACCCAAGAATTCATTCATATTATATAAAAACTTTACATCCAGCTGGAAGGACCAGCAGAAGCAAAGAGTTGGGAGTAGGTCCATCCTCCATATGCCAGGTGGCAGTGGTCCTCATATAGGAAACCAGTTTGGACACCCACAGGGGTGCTTGGGAGATTCCGAGAGATTCTTGGGAGATCCCAGAGTCTGGAAGGGCAACCCTGTCGGGATCCCTGGGGATTGAGAGAGGGCACTATTGGGGGAGGACCTCAAACAGAAGTGCTCCCTGGAAGATATGGCGTGGCACTCCTGGGTCCGGCATAAAAAGAAACCCGCTGTCACACATGGGCGAGTCACAGTCGGGAAGCAGCGGGCAGAAGGAGAAGGGCAGAGAATCATTAGTTTATTATTCTCTTTTATTGTATAATTGTGGCTTACATCAGGAGAGGATTGTGGTAAGTGCCTGGGAAAAGAATAAAAATCCTTTATATTATTCTATTAACGTGTGGTTTATTGCAAAGTATGTGGTTTGGGGCTCTCTGGCGCCCCTGTGTGGTCACAATATACTGAATTGAAAATAGAACAAAAAGGGCCGAGACTGCGGCTGAACTCACGGCAGCTACTGACCCTTCATACGGCATCGGCAGCGTTAGGCAGCAGGGGGGCTGCGGACCTCACAAACAGAAGAGAAGCGTGTCTGTCTGATGTCACATGTTTTACAGAATAATAATAAAAATAATAATAATTCTTTACATTTACATAGTGCTTAATGTAATGAGAGGGGTGCCACTTTAGCCACCACTGATTCATAGCATTCACCTGGATGATGCAACGGCGGGCATTTTTGCGCCAACACATTCACCACACATGAGCTGTTAGGTGGTGAAAGGGTGAGAACCAAACAGAGATGGGGGACGATTAGGGGGCCGGAATGACTAGGCCATGCAGGGCAACACCCAACTCTTTATGCCAGATGCTCTGGGATATTCAATGACCACAGAGAGTCAGGATGGTGCCATTTTTACTGCAATTGGGCAAACTCATCATACTTGTTAAACCTTCATAAAGCGTCAGCCCCATCAGGCAGCGCGCAGTTGGTTGTCTGAAAAAAGGTGGGCTGCACTTTAAGGCTTGGGTTATACACAGCGCTATGCGACGCGTGCGCTTGAGGACGCCGCTGCTATACAGTCAATACTTGCAGTTGTACTTTTATGTAAATCTGGAGGATTCCATCAGGTGGCAGTGTGAGAAATCATCACGGTGAGAAAACAACGTCTGCTTTTTCAGTGTTGTGAGTTGAGGGGAGAAAGATGTTCAAGATAAAACTTCTTGGCAAAAAAAAAAGACAGCAACGGCGACACAGAAGACCTTTAAACGTGTCGTACCATTACGATGAAGAATATGCAACGCTTGTATTGCCTATGTGAGAGAGGGACGAAGCAAAGCACCATGAAGACTGTCGCATGTCGGCATTCAAGTCTGATGATTTGCTTCACCGCATCGAAGCATCCATCAAGTATCGAACATTGATCCTGAAGGAGCTGCAATATGGCTTGCTGTCACATCCATCCATCCATTATCCAACACACTATATGCTAACTACAGGGTCACGGGGGTCTGCTGGAGCCAATCCCAGCCAACACAGGGCACAAGGCAGGAAACAAACCCCGGGTAGGGTGCGAGTCCACCACAGGGCACACACACTAACACACCAAGCACAATTTAGGATCGCCAATGCTCCTAACCTGCATGTCTTTGGACTTTGGAAGGAAACCGGAGCGCCCGGAGGAAACCCACACAGGGAGGACCCGGGAAGCAAACTCAGGTCTCCTAATTGTGAGGCAGCAGCACTACCCACTGCACCACCATGCCGCCCCCTCGCCATCACATGTCGATAATAAATAACAATGCTGACGTCACGTATCAAAACTTGCACACAAACGGCGACGAAATTTTTGCTGGTGCTGCAACTCACTCAAAAATTGTGTTAATTTCTGATGACGTGCTCAAAGGATGCATCAAAAGAATGCTGGGAACTCGCGGCAGCCATGGTGTGTGCACGGAAGTGTCTTTCCGCCCCTTAGACTTTGGTAAAGGTGACATGGGCAACGATTTCCTGATGTAGCTTTAAGGCTACATTTCGTGGTTTTGATGTTTCTTCCCAGTTTTGACCATTGCAGTGTACAACTCTGCTTACCCCCTCTGTCTTTCCTTCTACCCTTGAGGCAGGATATTATTAGTCCAGCGGTGTTGAAAATGTTACTTGCTGTGTGATGAAGACATTTCACAGCTCTGTTATCGTTTGCAGCACTGAAGCTGATTTAACTTTTTCTTGCCCACTTTGTGTTTCTAAGAGCATATCCATCAGTTGTTGGACTTGTTGTTCAAAATATTTATCAAAGTGTACCTCATAATGGAGGCTCTGATCGGGGCGCTCGAGAGACTGAGTGAGGACTCTGAGTGTCTGGGCTTGCGAGTGTCCTGATAAAAACCAAAGATCAGGCCTTTAATGGCCCCTTGGGCACGGCCATCAGCAGTGTGTCAGTCTGCGGAGAGTGTCGACCTCGTTGAGAGGTTTACTTACCTCAGCAGTGACATTCATGTGTCTGGTGACTCTTCCTATGAAGTCAGTAGATGGATTAGGAGAGCATGGAGGTCATGAGGTCGCTGGAAAGGAGTATGTGGCACTATGCAAAAGGATGAAGGTGCAAGTCTTTAGAGTCCTGGTGATTCCTGTCTTGCTCTATGGTCATGAGACATGGACGCTATCCAGTGACCTGAGATGAAGACTGGACTCCTTCAGTACTGTGTCTCTCCTTGGGTACGGCTGGTGTGACTTTGTGTTGCTCATGGAGTCCCGAATGTGGCACATGACCTGCATTGTGAGCGTCAGTTACGGCACTACAGCCATGTGGCGTGTTTCCCTGAGGGTGATCCGTCTCATTGTTGGGGACCCGAGTGGCTGGGCCACCTGGCTGCGGCAGATAGAGGGTCATTTCCAGAGGGTAGGACTGGACCACCGCGTGTCTGCCTGGGGTCCCGAGTTGTTTCGCTGTGTAGTGGGTGAGGCAACACGCCCTACCAGTGCAGGCTCCCCAACTTGACTTGACCTCACAATTGTAAACAAGCCCGACCTTCTTTAGAAAAAAAGAACATCTTGGAGAATTAAGGCCTGGAATATTTTCCATGTTGTGTGATTTGACAACAAACTGCTTCAGACAGATATGTTTTTTCATTATAAGCAAAGGGGCACCGAGTCGCCAGCGAGAGGGCAAAGACAGATTCCTGGTATTCATCAATGCTCTATTACTGTCATTTTGTGTGATGTGAAATAAATATTACCAGCGCTCCTGTCTCTTTTGACGTGAACTGTGAACCTGCAGTGTGGGAGGGAGGAAGAAAAGACACCTGAAAACAAGGCATCCTTAATCAGACGTTGAGAAAATGGGCTTCTTGGATGATTCTTACTTTAATCTTGGTACCAATTAATTAAAAAAAAAAAAAAATAAAATACAACTCAGGCTTTATTAAGCTGATCTCAGTGGCTCATTTACATCACTGAAAGTGACAAAATGCCATCTAGGAAAAGTCTTGGGATGCTGCTGGAAGAGGTGTTGGTGAGGACAGCAGGGGGCGCATACCCTGTGGTCTGAATGTGAATCCTAATGCCCCAGTGTAGTGGCGGGCACACTGTGCTATCAATATGGCGCCATCCTTTGGATGAGATGTTGTAGCACAGTGCTACCGTGGGAAGAACTCCATTTCCCAGCAGTCCAAGGGGCCCATAGGATGACTGGAACGGAAGTAGGGGCTGCTGGGAACGAAAGAAACCAGTGGGAAAGTTGAAAAAAGGGGGCCTGATGGAGGAACAGGAGATCGGTGTTTTTGTGTATTCCCGTCCAACGTGTCGTCTACAAAGTCAATTGTGCCCCCCCAGGATCGTTTCCCATTAGGATGAATGGACTGTCTGTCGTGTGTATTGTGGTGGATTAATTGTTGTGCGTCTTCAATAGGAGCGATCCTGGGAATCTCACCCCTCATCGCTCAGGACTACCGGTTAGGACTGTTTCACTCATTTACTACGGAAGCTGTTCTCTGGATTCTCATCTTCACTCCATACCATTTCACCTGCTCTAGCTGTCTTGAACTGAATAAGGACGTGGTTGTGCGTGTTTCTCGTTGTGGTTCATTGTTATGTTACAACTGTATCGCCGTAGGGGAAAGGGGAGGTTTATCTGATTGTTGTTTTTGTGCATTGGGTTTTCATTTAATAGATTAGTTATTCATTCGTTGGTTTTGTGTCTCTGCTTGAGAGTGTGTGCGGGTCGGGCCACGACTGGGAGCATCCCTGGAATCTCCACCAAAAAAATAAATAAACCACCATCTCATTGACGGTGTGAATCTCAGCGGCACCGGACCGCTACAATGTAAAGCCAAGATCATAAAAGATCCCTGGGCATCCTTTGTCCTACCTTGGCCTATTCATTCTGGCTCCCTAATCATCCCCTGGCTCTCCCTGTCACAACTTCACCACCTAATAACTCATGTGTGGTGAGGGTACTGGTGCAAAAATGGCTGCCGTCACATCATCCAGGTGGGTACTGCACATCAGTGGTGGTTGAAGTGGCTCCCCACTCAACTAAAAAACCTCTACATTTTGGCTGGCATTGCTCCCCCAGACATAAGAAGAAATGTAGCAAGTAAACAGGACGAACTAAAGCAACTAGAGGACCCCAGACACCCACTGTACGGCCATAACTATGTCGCCAAACGCCTCAAATTTCATAAAAAGCTTCATGCTTGAGAGACCTCTAGACTCAACGGCAACAGAAATCAGGTTGGACTTATGGCGCGAACGCATCAGAAACATCAACACAATCGACGGCATTAGCACAGAAGTGAGAGAACATCTACTCGCTGGCGGTGACCTAGACTGGCCAACATGGAAAAGCCTGTGCACCAGGACTGGCAGATCCAAAGTCAACATGACCAGGTGGGGATACTCTGATGACAGCGAGTTGTGCGACTGCGTGGAAAGACAGACCATGGAAAACCTCCTGACCTGCTGATCCCTGGACGAATCGTGAACAATGGAGGACCTCACCATGGCCACCGACAGAACCATAGCCTGTGCTCGCCATTGGAATGGCATATGAAATGTTTGTTTTAAAGGACTCAAGAAGAAGAAGAAGATTCACTAAAGTGCTTTGAGTAGCAGGAAACGTGCTATATCAATGTAAAGAATTATTATTATTATTATTTGTCATAAATGAATAGACAAGGAGCAACAAAAAAGGTTTGGGGCAGACACCCGTGTCATTTTTCCTGGCTGGAAAATTGTTGAAAGTAGTAGATCAGTTTGAGTCCAGAACAGAGCAGAATTGCTGAGGTAAAGATGGTGGTTTTAAGGGAAAGCAGAGGAAGTGACATCAGTGGGGCCAGAACTGTAAGTGGTGTCATTGGGCCAGGAGCCAGAAGTGACGTCATTGGGCCTGTAACCGGAAGTCATGTCATTGGAAATGACTTCATCAGGGCCAGGTAGAATTTCCAGTAACTGGTCTGTAGTGGAAAGAGAGAAAGGATCGGTACACTTCGCCACCCCCTGGTCTGGCGTGGAAATGCCCTCATTCAGGCCCTTTAGTTGCCTTCCATATGCACATCTGTGAAATATTATTATTATTATTATTATTATTATTATTAATAAAAGAACTGAAGGCTATATTTGGTGCCTGTTGAGAAGAGCCTGATTAGGACCACGGCTGCCAAAAGCATTACACCCTTAAGTAGCCTGGCAATATCAGCCACCCTGGACATCACTACCAAGGGGTATCTTATAAGCAGAATAATAAATGAAGAGACTCCATGTTGGAGAGTATAATAATATATAGATAGGTACTGAAACAACAACATTTATAGCTATAGCACATTTTCAACCAAAGGATGCAGCTCAAAGTTCTGTAGAAAATGTCAAAGAAGTAGTGTAACCTGTAGAGGTCACCAGTGAGCTCCCAAACCCTCCAACACATCAACATAAGCATCAGTTCAAATAATGATTTATTTTCACAAATACCTCTACAGGTGATGTACAAATACTGCACAAGTACAATGCGTCTTATTTTATGTTGTTTTTCTTCTCTTACTCTCCTTTTATTCCTCCAGGCAGGCTTTGTCCACATCCACTTGACTATAGCTATCAAGGATGATGTCGGGCAGCCACTTTTATGCCAGCACTGGGAACCCTTCCGGTGTGACCCTACTACAGGCAGGGGGTACTTCTGGGTCAGGCAGAGGTTCTGTAAAGTGGGGGATGATTTGTCCCTGCAGCTCCCCCTGGCAGCACCAATGAAACACCACAAGGCTGTGCTACTGGACTACAAGTCCTGCCCCATTGGTATCCCTGCAGGCACCGTAGAACAGGAGCACTGCCACCTATTGTGTCAGAAGAGGAAACTGGTCTCCAAATGTGCTTCTACTAAACTGGACATCTGGCCGGGTAGTGGGCCTTCAACCATCCCACCTAGAATGCTGACTCATGCCTGGTGACATCACAATAGATACTGCAAAGAGAAACAGATTCAAATTAGTTAAGAATCTTCTTATGCATCTTTTCCTACTTCTATGTGGTGTCGATGATTTATAGGTTTTGGTGTAAATCTATCTATCTATCTATCTATCTATCTATCTATCTATCTATCTATCTATCTATCTATCTATCTATCTATCTATCTATCTGTTGTGATCGACAGACGGCAGCTCAACCTGGCCAGGATGCCCCTGGAATGGAAGGATGGGGGAAGGCACCTACTTGCCGACACTGCTTCCCCCAAAACGCTAGATGGCAGCTCCCCTGTGGTGTGGTGGTGCCCCAAATTCTGGCAGGGCATCTTGGGACTTGGAGTTCAGTTAATCAGCCCTGTTGGGTGATATGGGTGCTGCCAGGGTGAGCTGTCGAAGAACCTGGGGACTCATAATTTCCTTTTAGCCTGGAAGTACAAAGTAGTCACAAGGATGGAAGTCCCAAAGTACTTCCGGGTTGAAGAAAATGTCCTGGTCAAGGATTACAGTATATAAAGGACTAATGGGAACCCAGCAGATGAGCTGGAGTCGGGAGGAGTGTGACAGAGCTTACTGGGAGGTGGAGGAGAGAGTTATTGTGTTGATTATCATCATTATTATTGTATTATTGCCTGTTTATTGTAGCTGGGGTGTCTACATCTGTCTGTTGGGTTTAACTGGGCAACAGCGCCCCCAAGTGTTTGACACTATCTTTTATATAGTGACTTTCCTATCTATCTATCTATTATATAGTGCATTTTCATATCTATCTATCTATCTATGACACTGCACTGCATTTTTAAGCACTGGCTCTACTACCATATATACTAACACCCGCCAGGACCTCCTCTTGCTCTCAGTTCCTCATGGCATGGATTCCGTAAGATGTTAGAAACATTCCCTTGAAACTCAGCTCCATGTTGATATGATGGCATCATGCAGTATTTGCATAGCAGTCAGCTGCACATTCATGCTGTCAACCTCCTGTTCTAGCACATCTCAAAGGTTTTTCTGTTGGATTCAGATCCGATGACTGGAAATGCCACTGAAGGACACCAAACTCATTACCATGTTCATGAAAACAGTTTGAGGCAGTTTGCTTTGTGACATGGTGCTTTATCATGCTGGAAGTAGCGATTAGACGATGGGTAAAGTGAGGCCCTGAAGGGTGGCACATGGTCAGCAATAATTTTAAAATAGCCCATAGCATTCAAGTGATGATTGATTGGTATTAATGGACCCAAAGTGTGCCAAGGAAACATTCCCCCCACCATCCCACTATAACACCTCCACCAGTAGCCTGGACTGTTAACACAATACACGTTGGGTATTGTGGGTTGGCTGCCATGTGTGTGCCTCAGCAGAAGTTAAGAATCATCCGACCATGCTATGTTTTTTCACTCTTGATCTGACTAACTTCATCACAAAGGACATGACCTGGACCAAGCACATCGACACCTTAGTGAAGAACTTACAGCAGTGTTTTCACCACCTCAGATGGCTCAGAGATTTGAGGCGGCCCCTCAAGGTATCAAAGAACTGCTACACATCCACTATGGTGGACCTTCTGGTTTGAAAACCGCAAGGCTCTGCAGAGAGTGGTGCGGTCAGCTGAACACATCACAGGGTGTGCACCTTCTAACATCCAGAACATCTACAGCAAGAAATGTCAGACCAGGGCAAAGAAAATAATCAGAGATACCAACCTTCTCCTACAATGGCGTCTTTTCTGAGCTGCGGTCTGGGAAAAGGCAGGCAGGCAGTGTGGCGTAGTGCTTAAGGCTTTGGACATCAAACCATGAGGTCGGGGGTTCAAATCCTGCCACTGACACCATGTGAGCCTGAGCAAGTCACCTGACCTGCCTGTGCTCCAATTGCAAAACCAAAAGAAACGTAACCAACTGTATAATCAGTGTTGTAAGTCACTTTGGATAAAGGGGTCGGATGTGAAATGCTAGGCCAGTGCAGAGAGATGGAGGAGGAACGTCATGTCCTTCTAAATGAGGTTCATGACTGGAGCGACATGACGCCCTATTGTTAATTCTTATATACCATATGGGTGTGTACACTGCAAAAGTGGAAAAGTATTTATATCATGACATTATATCTTGTTTTTCTTATTGTAAGAATTATTGACTTATCAAAAGAATTGTATTTATGATTATTCGGCTTACTTTAAGAAATATTGTCAAGAAAATTTTGCTTACCCCATTGGCAAATTTTTTTGCCCAATAAATACAAACTAACTCCCATTTAAAGTTTTCATTTTGTCTAGTTTTTGCATATGCATTTTTTGCTGTGTATGTTTATATTAATTAATGATATTATCTTAAATATAAACGTCTATGTGTGGAAGTGTGTGTGACTGTCTGTCGGGCCCGGAAGTGAGAGGTGGAGTCGGGGGAAGGGCTTGTGACGATGCGGGTCCTGCTCCATGTTCCCATCCGCTGTTCGGTAGCCCTTGAACCCTACACCATCGATAGTTATAACCGAGATGAGCTAGACAGTGAGGCAACAACATAGCAAGGGGATGGTGCAAATGTGCAAAAGTGATTTTATTTTAAAACAGTCAAAACAAAGTCCACAAGGTGCAGTGATTGTAAAAAGTCTTCATTAAATAAATAATCCATCAAAACAGTGACAATCGTGGACGTTAAAATAAACAAATAGAAAACTCTTCTAAAAAAAAAACAAGGTTAAAAATATAACAGGAAGCAATCCTTTAAAACAGTTACACAAAAAGCCCGGTTTCTACTTCTACCATGGCGGCTCCCCTGCTACTCCCTTCTGGGCTGCTCAACAGGAGAGTCGCCTGCCTGCAGGAACAGCTGCCTTTCCCTCTGGTCCAGTAGCCTTCCGATCCTTGGCTACGTCGGGCTCCAAACTGGACCGAGACTTGGGTTATTTCCCCAGCGGCCGAGGCGCTCACACTGGGGCTAAACCAGCCCAAAGCCTCCTCGACTCCCGCTTCTATCGACAGTCAAGTCGCCGCCTCTACTGGTCACTCCAGCTACTTAATCGCTCAGCTGGAGCGACCACTTCCTTCAGCCCCACTGAGTGCTGGCCAAACACTCCCGTCGTGGGCTCTCCTCCCAGCTGCCTGTTCTTGCTCGCTCGCTCTCCCACACCGCCGCTCTCTCTCTCTCTTACTTCCTGCTTTCTCCAGCAACCTCCGTCTTTCTTTCTCTCTCTCTTTCTTTTTCATTTCTCTTAACATTTCCCTCCCCTTCAAGCCGACTCGCACTTTTATATATGCCGAGAGGACATAGCAGCTGCAGCACATTAGCAGCCCCAAGAACAATCACAGATGTGGGCACTCTGTCACCTGTGCACTTAGGTGAGAAATGCCCACACCGCAGACCGACATTAGATCTGCTACAGCCACCACACTCCCTCTCTAAGCCGCGAGCGCAGGGATTATTTATTTTAAAAAAAACTGGCCTTTGCTGAGAGAGCTGTGGACCCACAACACCACAGGGCTCCACCTCCGAAGATACACAAGCGAGGCCAGCACGACGTCAAAACGAAACCTCCGAAGGAAGACGGACAAAGTCGCTTAGCCGCTAACACACTAGCGAGGCGAGCACATCAGCACTACGAAACCTCCGAAGTAAGACAAAGTCACTTAGCTACTAATACACAAGTGAAGCCAGCACATCAGCGAAACAAAACCTCAAAAGGAAGACGGACAAAGTTGCTTAGCCGCTAATACACTAGCGAGGCGAGCACATCAGCAAAATGAAACCTCTGAAGAAACCCAAAGTCACTTAGCCACTAATACAGAAGCTAGGTGAGCACATCAGCAAAACGAGACCTCAGAAGAAAGAGTCACTTGCTTAGCTGCTAATACAGAAGCGAGACGAGCACATCAGCAAAATGAAACCTCTGAAGTAAGACAGACAAAGTCACATAGCTGCTAATACACTAGCGAGGCGAGCACATCAGCAAAACGAAACCTCAGAAGAAAGCAAAGTCACTTAGCCACTAATACAGAAGCTAGATGAGCACATCAGTAAAACGAGACATCCAAAGTAAGACAGACAAAGTCGCTTAGCCGTTAACATCGACAAAACGGTATCCCTTTTACTTTTCCTCCCACCGCTAATCCACAAGCTAGCAAGCACGTCAGCAAAACGAAACCTACAAAGGAAGATGGACAAAGTCGCTTAGCCGCTAATATACTAGCAAGGCGAGCACATCAGCAAAATGAGACATCCGAAGTAAGACAGACAAAGTCGCTTGGCTGCTAATACACAAGTGAAGTCAGCACATCAGCAAAATGCAACCTCAGAAGAAAGACAAAGTCGCTTAGCCGCTAACATTGACAAAACGGTATCCCTTTTATTTTCCTCCCACCGCTAATCCAAAAGCTAGCAAGCACGTCAGCAAAACGAAACCTCCGAAGGAAAACGGACAAAGTTGCTTAGCCGCTATTATACTAGCAAGGCGAGCACATCGGCAAAACGCAACCTCAGAAGACGGACAAAGTCGCTTAGCCACTAATACAGAAGCAAGGCGAGCACATCAGCAAAATGGTGTCCCTTTTATTTTTCCTACTGCCGCTAATCCACAAGCAAGGTGATCATGTCGGCAAAACAAAATCTCTGAAGTAAGATAGACAAAGTTGCTTAGCTGCTAATACACAAATGAAGCCAGCACATCAGCAAAACGAAACCTCAGAAAAAAGACAAAGTTGCTTAGCCGCTAACATCGACAAAACAGTATACCTTTTACTTTTTCTCCCACCGTTAATCGACAAGCGATGCGAGCGCGTCGGCAAAATGAATCCTCCTAGCAGAGAGACGGCCAGTGTACTTCCTTTCAATTACCTGACATCACTACATTTCAATTTTTATTCTGACAATTTCAATAGTTTCTAGGACCCCTGGCTTTTTACAGCACGGGCTTACACAGCTAGTATATATATATATATATAATGTTTTTAACAATACTGAGGTATTGAACACTACTGCCACCATTGTGTATTGTGAATACCATAATGGAGGGATTGGAGTCCCAACAGAGGAGACGAATGGTGATTCTTTGCCTGGACGGGATTCCATAATGGATGGAGGTGGATGGACATCCATTCCACCACAGGTTGGCTGTTGAAATCTTTTCCTTAACAGAAGGAAAGAGCGTGGCCATATATTAATATTAATTTAAAAATTCTTCGCATTTATATTATGCTTTTCTCACTACTCAAAGCGCTCTCCGCACAGGGAGGACCCATGATCCCCTTACTGCGAGGCAGCAGCGCTGCCACGGTGCCACCTAGTTATCCCACTATACACATTTCTAGTGGAACTGCCATTTGTAACCCCACAGGGCATATTGGGAGCTGTACTCCTCATAGGCAGTGCTCTTCGGGCTGCTTGAGTGCTGCCAGGGCCAGGGGGGAGCTGTAGTGGAACACTAGCACTACTTTGATGGGGGCTTCCATTGGACCCTGAATTTTTTCTAATGTACAGTGCTGTGGCACCGGAAGTACTCCTGGGTCCGGAATAAAAGAAGCCAGAATTAGTGGACACCACCTGCCGACGAGAAGCATAAAACAGAAAACAAGATTTTTTTTTTTTATAAATCATACACGGTGCTCCTAGAAGCATTTACTTTGGGTTGCAGGGTTTAGGAAGTGCATGATTGGATTTTTGTGTTGGACTACAAATCAGCTTCTCTTTCTCTGTAGATGGCTGGCATTTAGCTTTGATTGTCAGGCTCTCCTCCAGCAAACGCTGCCAGCTAAGCCTTCTTTACTTTGGTGTGTCTGCTGGTCACAGGAGTGGGGTGTTTCTAGAGAGGCTGAGCCAGAGTTGTGGCCAATCCCAGCCAACAAGGCAGGAAACAAACCCTGGGCAGGGCGCGCACAAACACACACTAGGGACACTTTAGGATCGCCAATGCACCTGTGGGAGGAAACCAGAGCACCCACACAGACACGGGGAAGCACATGCAAAGTCTACACAGGGAGGACCCGGGAAGCGAACCCAGGTCTCCTAACTGCAAGGCAGCAGCGCTACCTACTGCGCCACCGTGCCGCCCCTAGTTATATATAATTATCCATTTCTAACTTGCTGTTTTTTTTCCCCTCTTGTAACTCCTCTTCTTCTACATCGAGGAAACACTTTGAGCAACATTCCTATTATGAAAATCTGCTATAGAAATAAACGTTTTTTAAAAAATAATTTGACAACGTAACACACTTACATCCTTGTGTAAAAATGTGCTGTAGAAATAAATGTTGCTGTTGTAATTTAAAAAGTATATTACTTTATGGCATTTCCCCCCAATGCTGGTGGGCAGAGGCCTACCCAGACCCTATACTGGTGCCGAGCCTGGTGCCTACTCAAGGATTCTTGTGATAATTCTGTGAAATTGCTCCCTCTGGTGATAACCGCCTGTCATGCCACTGAAGGCCTCTGACTAGGCTTTTCTCCAAAGGTTGAACGTCTGATGTGGTTCTTGCTTTTCCTGTTGCATTCAATCAAAGGAGACACAGGTGTACTTTCATCCATCCATCCAGTTTCCAACCCGCTATATCCTAACTACAGGGTCACGGGGGTCTGCTGGAGCCAATCCCAGCCAACACAGGGCGCAAGGCAGGAACAAATCCTGGGCAGGGTGCCAGCCCTACGCAGAATACAATATAATATAATATAATATAATATAATATAATATAATATAATATAATATAATATAATATAATATAATCAGTCAGTCACTCATTCACCAGCCCTCTATATCCTAGCACAGGGTCACGGGAGCCAATCCCAGCCAACACGGGGCACAAGGCAGGAAACAAACCCCGGGCAGGGTGCCAGTCCTCCGCAGAATGCAATATAATATAATATAATATGTCAGCCACTCATTCACCAGCCCTCTATATCCTAGCACAGGGTCACGGGAGCCAATCCCAGCCAACACGGGGCACAAGGCAGGAAACAAACCCCGGGCAGGGTGCCAGCCCACCACAGGGCACACACACACACCAAGCACAATTTAGGATCGCCAATGCACCTAACCTGCATGTCTTTGGACTGTCGGAGGAAGCCCACGCAGACACGGGGAGATCATGCAAACTCCATGCAGGGAGGACCCGGGAAGCGAACCCAGATCGCCTAACTGCGAGGCAGCAGTGCTACCCACTGCGCCACCGTGCAGCCCACAGGTGTAGTTATATTCCGATATGTTTTTTCTTTCTTTGAAATAAAAACGTAACAGCTGTACATTTCAATTAGGAATCGTTTACCACGCAAAAGAATTTGTTAAACTGAACTCAAACACCGCCATGCTAAGTGCTTTCCTATCACGCAGCCAGGGCCTAACCAGCGTCACAAACACATTTCTAAAAGGAAATGGAGTGTTTGCTGAATTGCAGTTTATGCCACGCTTGATAACTCTGTTAAGTGGGAAAAGTTTAGTTGGAAACTCACAGCAAACACATCCGGAAGAAAATATGATCTGCTTTGTTTTTCAAATTTAGATTCAAAGGGCTGGTTTTATTAAAAGAAAAAAAGAAAAGAAAAGAACACAAAGTCCCATCCAATCTTGAATAATTATCTTCAGAAAGGAGAGATAATTTTTTAGATGACAAAAAAAAAAATAAAAGCTCGAAGTGCTTATCAGAAGGCATTTGTCAAGGACTTTTGTCAGTGCGATCTTGAGTGGTGTATGGGTGGTAAACTGCTGAGAAGATTATATTGAAAAGTAATGGAAATAAATGAACTGTAAGCCATCTCTTTCATCTTCACAGACACTACTTATCGAGAAAGCCTTCCACACGAGGACGGACCGCACTACTCCTTGATATTTCGCTTTGACAAGGAAATATGATATTTTGCAGAGACGGATTTTTCTTTTTATTTATTTATTAAAATTTCTTTTAGATCCCAAGACACCAACTTTAGCATTTTGAAAATTAACTCGACTAGTCAACCATGTAATATCCTCTATGAAAATCCACTTATGGTGCGCTCTGAACCCGACGGAGTGGTTCGATGACATTTACTTTCAAGACACCACATTGCATAACAGTTTGCAACATCAGTGTGTTCAAAAGGATTTGCCTCAGCATATAATGTGCAAACCCCAAATGCAATGTCTAGTAATTGTGCCAGTGACCATTTTCTTTTTAAACACACGGCTCATATTGCTGTTTACCTCACGCTGGCTTTGTTCGGATTAGATCATTAGCCTACTCACCTCTTATACACCTAAATTAAAGTCTCATTCCGCTGCATTCTTTGTCCTTCTCGATATCTTGTAAGTTCAGCTCTTACCCTTTTATGGAATTTCAGTGTACATGACAACTGTCAAGTCTTACAGTTACCGCTTTCCTCCATCATCACCTAGAACATTCTATCTCCTAGTTGCTCACACACACCCTTCATTCGGTTTCCTAATATGTTTGCTTAACTCTTTATGCTACTTTTAAGATAAATGCTATATTTAAGATATTTCTATGATAATTGCTATATGGAAAGCATACCAAAACTCTTTATATGCAATAACTATATTACCCCTGAATAACTCCATTACCCCTGGAACACCTTTATTGTCTTTCAGAAATTTCAGAACAAAGGGATTGAATACTTGTGTCAGCGAAAAATTTCATTTTTTTACTTAAAATTTTTTTAAAAATTCCTATGATCCTGTTTTTACGTTGTCATTCTGGGGTATGAGAGAAAAAAATAATAATTTATATGGTCTGCAGAAAACAAAATGGAAGAAAATCCTAAAATCCAGGTGGGTGGAGCTTATCACGTCAGACCTAAGGAGACCTCAAGTTAAAATGGCTGTCAAAGAGGCTTAAATAAAGTACCGAGTACAGGCTCTAGATACTCGTGTCAAGGCATACTTCACTTTTATATTGTTAATACATTGGATACATTTTTAATATCCTGTTTTCGCTTTGGCGGCACGGTGGCGCAGTGGTTAGCAGTTGGGAGACGCGGATTCGCTTCCCGGGTCCTCCCTGCATGGAGTTTTCATGTTCTTCTCCGGGTGCTCCAGTTTCCTCCCACAATCTAAAGACATGCAAGTTAGGTGGATTGGCGATTCTAAATTGTCCCCAGTGTGTGCTTGGTGTGTTTGTGTGTGTCCTGCGGTGGGTTGGCACCCTGCCCGGGATTGGTTCCTGCCTTGTGCCCTGTGTTGGCTGGGATTGGCTCCAGCAGACCCCTGTGTGCGGGTTGGAAAATGGATGGATGTTTTCGCTTTGTCATTCTGGAATATTGACTGAGGCAAGATGAGAGGAAAGAAAAATGAATTTCCATGATTTTTGGCACAAGGGTGCAACAGAGAAAATTGTTGTGTAAAAAGTGAAGGAGTCTGAGTATATTCTGAATCCACAGCAGTTACCCAAATTAATTTGATGGGCCGAATGGACTGCTTATATTTGTCAAATGTCTTACGTTCTTATCACTGCAACAAAAAATATAAGATAACTAGGCTGACCCGCCTTTTAAGTTGACCACTTCTTAAGGCAATTCAATATGTAGATCAATTTGATATTTTATACAAACTCATTAATTTGGTTATATTGCATTTGACCGGTATTACTTTAATACTCGTAGTTTCTGATATTTTTGTGATTAAATTTAAACTTTTATTCTATATTGAGGTCTCCCTTTTGAACCCCTCTGATATTTACTAAGCGGTGAGGTATTTCTACTCCATCAACATTAAGTATTTCCAGAGACATAATTTTGTCTATTTTTGCATCGCGCACAAAAGCAAGGGAACGATGGGAGCACCAGAACTCTGCTCACATCATGTCGCTTCGTACCACAAGCTGCAAGTAGTAAGTCTGTGATAAGCGGAATATCGCTACGCTTTCCACTCACGGGACGGAAGGACAATTCCGACCGCTTATATATAGTAAGAAAGAAGAAGAAGATATCGCACAGTCTGGAGTAGAAAATCATCTTTTACCTGGAAAAACGAAACTACAAATCCCATCGTGCATTGCAAAATGGACGGGGCGTGTGTGAAACTCTGCGCCTGCGTAGCACTCACGGGACGGAAGGATAATCCCGACTGCTTTTATATAGAAGGATAGATGATAAAACAACCAAAGAACAAAAGGAAAACTAAACATAGCCCTGTGGTAAAGACACTTCACAGTGGTGGAGGAAACTGACAACATTCAAATATCGAGGCACAAAAGTAATAATGGAGGACTGGCACAACAGGTGGGCACACAGAGTATGAAATGCCAATCAGATTCATTTTTATATCAAAATGGATACTCTGCCTTGGCTGTTATATTTGGTTTTTTAAGATCTTCTTTTTCTGTGGTGGGCTGGCGCCCTACCCGGGATTTGTTCTTGCTTTGCTCCCTGTGCTGGCTGGGATTGGCTCCAGCAGACCCCCATGACCCTGTGCTAGGATATGGCCGGTTGGACAATGACTGACTGACTGATTTGCTACGCCGCTTTTTTAATGATTTTTAAGCACATGGGAAAAAATGAACATTTGAAAAAATTTTATTTAATTAACCATCAAGAAAAGTATCATTGCAACAATGCACGCTACGAACCAACATATAATTGTCCGTGACTGAAAACCGGAGGAGCGCCGTCGCGCCTTATCCTCCAGAGCGAGGGACGGGCACAAGAGCAGGCATTGCACTCCTCACCTGAATCACTTTTGTCTGAGGTACAATCCACATGCACCTCTGAGCCACGTTGACTTTTCATTGTACTTTGCGGTTCCAGCTGCTTTTCTAAATATAATCCACCAAGTCATCCGACCATGATAGTAGCGAGGCAGGGGGTGTGTACAAAGGGTCAGGGACATAATGAGTGGCAGCTTATGACCCGCACGTACTGGGAATTCCTTGTTCGTGGGGAACAATTGTAAGCCCCAGTCTCCATCACGAATGGGGTTCAACGGTTTAGCCACGCCTCTCGGCGCCAGGTGGACACACGTTGATCCATTCAGTGTAGCACGTGTGCAGTACCAGACATCCAAGGGCATCACAGACCTGTTAATTCTCAATCTCACGTGGCTGAAAGCCACTTGTCCCTCTAAGAATTTGGACGCCGACCGCTCTTGGTTCGCGTAACTATTTAGCAGGTGGGAGTGTCGTTTGTTTTCGGAAATAACCAGCCAAATCGCTCCACCAACTAAGAACTGCCATGCACCACCACCCACAGAATTGAGAAAGAGCTATCAATCTGTCAATCCTGTCCGTGTCCGGGCCGGGTGAGGTTTCCTGTGTTGAGTCAAATTAAGCGAAAGGCTCCACACCTGGTGGTGCCCTTCTGTCAATTCCTTTAAGCTTCAGCTTTGTAACCATACTCCCCCCTGAACCCAAAGACTTTGGTTACTCGGTTGGCATTGTTTATGGTCGGAACTACGACGGTATGTGACCATCTTCGAACCTCCGACTTTCGTTCTTGATTAATGAAAACATTCTTGGCAAATGCTTTCTCTCTCGCTCGAATTGTTGGCAGGCGTGGCTGTCTTTTGCTTGTGTCTTGCTTGCCATGAACTTAGTGAATTCTTAGAATTGCTGGGCGTGGCTCTGTGAGTTGTCGTCGTATCCTATGGTCTTAGAGTTGGTGGGTGTGACTCTGTGTTGTCAGAGGGCGTGGCTCTGTGAGTTGTCGTCGTATCCTATGGTCTTAGAGTTGGTGGATGTGACTCTGTGTTGTCAGAGGGCGTGGCTCTGTGAGTTGTCGTCGTATCCTATGGTCTTAGAGTTGGTGGGTGTGACTCTGTGTTGTCAGAGGGCGTGGCTCTGTGAGTTGTCGTCGTATCCTATGGTCTTAGAGTTGGTGGGCGGGTCTCTGTGAGTTGGCGGGTGGGGCTCTGTCTTGCATCTTGCCTGGCCATGGTCGGCTGCTTTAGTGAATTATATTATATTATATTATATTATATTATATTATATTATATTATATTATATTATATTATATTATATTCTGCGGTGGGCTGGCGCCCTGCCCAGGATTTGTTCCTGCCTTGCACCCTACGCTGGCTGGGATTGGCTCCAGCAGACCCCCGTGACCCTGTGCTAGGATATAGCGGGTTGGACGATGACTGACTGACTGACAGGCAAAGATATTATAAACATTTTAAATAAAATTATAAATTATGGAACAATATCAGATGGAACATTAATTATGATCAACATATACACAAAAAATATTTGTGAAAGATTATTATTTTTTCCATACCATTTTATCACAATAAATAACTACTGTTACATTACTATTTTTGTTTGCTGTGAACTACAAGTTTATTTTTGACAAAATTTATTCTGTTTGAAAAAAAGGATTTTTTATTCATTAAAGAGACTTTGTAGGATAAAAATAATCTCTCTCTATATATAAAACCTAAAGTCAGTCTGTCTATTTATCTTTCTGTGTGTCTGTCCATTTTTCACGAGAGAACTACTTAACGGATTTAGATCAACAACAACAACAACAACATTTATTTATATAGCACATTTTTATACAAACAGTAGCTCAAAGTGCTTTACATATTAAAGAATAGAAAAATGAAAGACACAATTATAAAACAAAATAAATCAACATTAACATCGAGTAAGAGTAAGGTTCAGTGGCCAGGGGACAGAAAAACAAAAACTCCAGACGGCTGGAGAAAAAATAAAATCTGTAGGGATTCCAGACCACGAGACCGCCCAGTCCTCTCTGGGCATTCTACCTAACATAAATGAAACAGTCCTCTTTGGATTTAGGGTTCTCACGGAAGGGCTTGATGATGATGATGGTCACGTAGACTTCTTCCTTTTAATCCATCCATCATTGTTGGAGCATCATGAAGCTTTGAGTAGGTGGAGGTGGCGCAGGCCACCACCACAAAGAAACCGGAAAAAGAAACAGAAAAGAGAGTAGGGGTCAGTACGGATTTTAGAGCCACCATGAATAGTTATTATGATGAATTGAACATATAGAGTATCAGGATTAAGTTAAATTATGATTAAAATGAAGTTATAGAAAGGCCATGTTAAAGTAATGTGTTTTCAGCAGTGTTTTAAACTGCTCTACTGTATCAGCCTGGCGAATTCCTATTGGCAGGCTATTCCAGATTTTAGGTGCATAACAGCAGAAGGCCGCCTCACCACTTCTTTTAAGTTTTGTTCTTGGAATTCTAAGGAGACACTCATTTGAGGATCTGAGGTTACGATTTGGAATATAAGGTGTCAGACATTCCGATATATAAGATGGGGCGAGATTATTTAAGGCTTTATAAACCATAAGCAGAATTTTAAAGTCAATTCTGAATGACACAGGTAACCAGTGTAGTGACATAAAACTGGGTGATGTGTTCTGATTTTCTTTTCCTAGTTAGGATTCTAGCAGCTGCATTCTGCACTAGTTGCAAACGATTTATATCTTTTTGGGTAGTCCTGAGAGGAGTGCGTTACAGTAATCTAGTCGACTGAAAACAAGCGCGTGAACTAATTTCTCAGCATCTTTCAGTGATATAAGAGGTCTAACTTTACTTATGTTTCTTAAGTGAAAAATGCTGTCCTAATGATCTGATTAATATGTGATTTAAAATTCAGATTACAGTCAACAATCACCCCTAAGCTTTTTACCTCCGTCTTGACTTTTAATCCTAATGTATCCAGTTTATTTCTAATAGCCTCATTGTATCCATTATTGCTGATCACTAAAATTTCAGTTTCTCTTTATTTAACTTGAGAAAATGACTATTCATCCATTCTGAGATACTAGTCAGACATTGTGTTAGTGAATCAATAGAATCAGGGTCATCAGGTGCTATTGATAAGTACAGCTGTGTGTCATCAGCATAGCTGTGGTAGCTCACGTTGTGCCCTGAGATAATCTGACCTAACGGAAGCATGTAGATTGAGAATAACAGCGGACCCAGGATAGAGCCTTGTGGAACACCATATTGGATATCATGTGTCTTCGAGTTGTAATTCCCACAACTAACAAAATATTTTCTCCCTGTCAGGTAGGATTCAAACCAATTTAAGACACTGCCAGAGAGGCCCACCCATTGACTAAGGCGATTTCTAAGAATGTTGTGATCAATGGTGTCAAATGCAGCACTCAGATCTAAGAGGATGAGAACAGATAAATGGCCTCTGTCTGCATTTACCCGCAAGTCATTTACTACTTTAACGAGTGCAGTTTCTGTGCTGTGATTTGTTCTAAAACCTGACTGAAATTTATCAAGAATAGCATGTTTATTTAGGTGGTCATTTAACTGCATAATGACTGCCTTCTCAGAACTTTACTTAAGAAGGCAGGTTAGAGATGGGTCTAAAATTTTCAAGAGCTGAGGGTCAAGATTATGTTTCTTAAGTAGGGGTTTAACTACAGCAGTCTTAAGACAGTCTGGGAAGACCCCAGTATCTAGTGACGAATTTACTATGTCAAGAACATTATCAATTAGCACGCCTGATACTTCTTTGAAAAACCTTGTTGGTATCGGGTCAAGGACGAGGTGGAGGGTTTTAATTGAGATATTATTTTTGTAAATCAGGTAAATCTATCCTAGTGAAAGAGTTTAATTTGTTTATAACAGGATGTTGGGGTTTAGGGGATCCTTAGTGTTGGGGAGATATACTATGTTATTTCTAATATCATTAATTTTTGATTGAAAATACAGCGACAGCCTCACAGGTTTCACTGGAAGCACTTAGGAGGCATTCCTTTGAGCTACCTGGGTTTAGTAGGCGATCAATTGTTGAAAATAAGACTCTAGGATTACTAGCATTGTTATTTATAATCTTAGAGAAATAGCAGCGTCTCTCAAGACGGACAGTGTTATTGTATTCTGTTATTTTGACTTTTAATATTTCGTGGTGGATAGTAAGTTTAGTCTTCCTCCATTGACGCTCAGCTCTACGGCATGTTCTCTTTAAATCAGACACTCTTTGGGTCTTCCATGGTATACAATGCTAGAAGATTTTTTCACTGTCTTTTCAGGTGCAACTATGTCAACAGCAGCTCTCACTTTAGAATTAAATCTTTCCACCTTACTATTTACATTGTCCTCGCTATTATAGCTGGCACTATAAACGGACTGATTGCTTAAAATGTTTGTAAGTTTTAAAGCTGCTGCGAATCAAAGAAGCGTTTTTAACAATATGCTTCTCATGAGTGTTTTTATCATTATTTCTATATTAAAAAGTAGAAGAAAATGGTCTGATAGACCAATATCAATGATCTGTTTTATATCAACTTTCAGTCCTTTAGTAATCACTAAGTCTAATGTATGACCTGCTTTATGTGTAGGCTGATTTATGAGTTGTCTCAAATCAAAAGAATCCAGGAGGTTCATAAATTCTTTTACTTTTAGATCACACTGATTATCTATATGAAAATTAAAGTCGCCAACTATTAGGAGTGTGTCATAGTTAGTAATTAAAATTGACATTAAGTCAGAGAATTCCTCAAAAAGACGCGTTATATTTAGGAGGTCTATACACGGATAGTACTAGAACTTGAGAATCTCCATGAATAACAACGGCGAGATACTCAAAGGACTTGAACTTACCAAAACTGACATCTTTACATTTTAATCGCTCGAGTAAATGTTAGCCAATGCCGCCCTTTTCCCTGGCGGTTTGAATGAGTAAAACTGTAATCCGGGCGCAGATTCGATTAAAACTGCCACGCATCTGAATTAAGCCATGTTTCATTTAGTGCAATAAGATCTATTTTTATCACTAATAAGATCGTTGATAAAAAATGTTTTGTTGGTTAAAGCTCCAACATTTAATAGTGCCATATTTAATGTTTCGGAGGTGCAGAGATCAATACTATATGCGTTATTGTTATTTGGAATAGGAACTAAATTATTATTATTAGCGCTCTGTGTGTATTTTTGTTTAATCTGTGATCTGTTTTATAGTTTTAATACATTGTTCCTCTAAAATAGTAATTTTAATTAGATTATTGGAGTTTATGCCGTATTTCCTAGATTTTGTGCGTGCATTGAGTTTGCTTATTACAGTATTAATGTTGTGCACTTTAACGGAAGACTCTATTAAACATTCATCATGTCCTAGCACAACAGTATCATTTCGGAAGGGGTTAAGAGCAGAGACAGATAGTCAAGATAAACGAATTACCTTCGATATGTTTTCGGAGAGGACCCGGGCGCCGAAACTGTTCGGATGCAGGCCATCAAGCTTGAAGAGACGCGGCCTTTCCAAAAAGAGATTCCAATTGTTGATGAAACCGACATCCTTCTTCTTGCAGAAACCCTGTAGCCAGTTGTTCAACCCTAGCAGACGACTGTAGTACTCGTTGGATCGTCTGACGAGAGGTAGTGGACCCGAAACGAAGATCTTTGCCGATCGGGTTTTATTCTATAATTTGCTTGACTTGTGACTTCTCTCATTGCGCTAAGTATTATAGTTCGAATGCGGTACTGATTAATTTACACGAATACGGGAGAGACAGGCTGATGCCAAGGGGAGGTGGGCGGGGCCTCAGTAATGGGGATCTGGGCGGGGTCCTCCTCACTTACGCTCTTGTTCTTGTCATTAGGCCTCTGGCCACGTGTTGGAGCGCACCTGGCCTCTGCTTAGCTAGTGATGCCTTTTTGATCAGCAGACATTATCATCCACAGATTGTTAAGGAGTAATGTTTGATGTTTTGATAGAGAGATCAGAGCTACGTGTGTTTTAGAGGGTAGCTGGTCATTGGTAGAGATATCACGGTCATGTGCTTTTCTCCCCACGCGGAGGACGCGAACATAATCAGATATAGTGCCAATGTTTAATGTTGGGGCATACCTACCTTTTGCTAGGCCAGAGATACCTTGCCAACTTGTTACATTTTTGGCAAAAAGAGCACAGCTACATTCTCACCCCTGACAGCAAAACCAAAAATATTGTATATCAAGAGCTTGAGAGCTGGAGGTGGCAGAGTTAAAGATGCTAAGATTTGCATTTGGTGTGATGAGGATAGATAGGATTAGAAATGAGGACGTTAGTTGGGCGCCTTGCCCAGGGTTTGTTCCTGCCTTGTGCCCTGTGTTGGCTGGGATTGGCTCCAGCAGGCCACCGTGACCCTGTGTTAGGATGTAGCGGGTTGGATAATGACTGACTGACTGACATTACAGGGTCAGCTCAAGTTGGACGGGTGGGAGACAAAGTCAGAGTGGTGAGATTGCGTTGGTTTGGACATGTGCAGAGGAGAGATGCTGGGTATATTGGGAGAAGGATGCTAAGGATAGAGCTGCCAGGGAAGAGGAAAAGAGGAAGGCCTAAGAGAAGGTTTATGGATGTGGTGAGAGAGGACATGCAGGTGATGGGTGTAACAGAACAAGATGACGAGGACAGGAAGATATGGAAGAAGATGATCCGCTGTGGCAACCCCTAATGGGAGCAGCCGAAAGAATAAGTAAAGGTTTATTATTTTCTTCCACTGTTCAACTTTATTTATTCACCACTGCTATTCATCACCATTTCTCATGGAATCCCTTGTAATGTTTTGCGGATCCCTAAGGTTCCACTGAACCCCAGTTGAGAAAAGCTGATGTATAGAATGTGTAAAATGAAAAGAAATGGGGACACCGTAGGGGGCTGGTGTCTGTCCTGCCACTTCATTCCATGTATGTGAAAGCAAGGAAAAAGGAAAGTCCAAGAAAAATACTGGACATCAAAAACCAATATTAGCGGATTCAGTTTCCTCAGTTGGGAAATTATCCCATCAGAGACGTGTCCTTCTCAGATACAGGTTCATCAGTGGACAATGACTTCCTGTGTCATAAATTGGTGCTTGGCCAGAAGTGAGGGAACTGCCCACCTAATCCCTGAAGTGACGTCAGAAGCCACCCCTACAGTCATCCTCCAGTCTGTGGATTAAATAGGAGATGTTAGTAGCTAGGGCGGCATGGTGGTGCAGTGGGTAGCGCTGCTGCCTCGCAGTTAGGAGACCCGGGTTCGCTTCCTGGGTCCTCCCTGCGTGGAGTTTGCATGTTCTCCCCATGTCTGCGTGGGTTTCCTCCCACAGTCCAAAGACATGCAGGTTAGGTGGATTGGCGATTCTAAATTGGCCTGTGGGTTGGCACCCTGCCAGGGATTGGTTCCTGTGTTGGCTGGGATTGGCTCCAGAAGACCCCCGTTTCCCTGTGTTCGGATTCAGCGGGTTGGAAAATGGATGAATGGATGTTAATGGCTGCCATGTCTTAGATCCTTGAGATGCCACCCTACCAGGGCCTTTTAGATGCTCCCTGTGCAGTAGGATATTATTCAGGTATTTACAAATGTTATATATTAGGTAGACTAGACTAACACAACCCAAATATAGCCATCTTCAAAGACTTTGGAGTCCTTACTCTTTATAACTTGTCAAAATATGTAGCACATCATCACAGACGGTTTAATGAACGTGTCATCTTATGGTTCACATATGGTGGGAGAAAACATTAAAGTCAGTATAAAAAAATAAGATTCCTTGTGGATTCTAGTGTTGGTAAAGATGGATCAGCAGCTTTTCCGATAGGCAGTCATGAGGGGACTAAAGGATGCCAAGCCTTTCACACAAAAAATATGTGAGAATAAGAGCAAGCTGTGAAGAGTGAATTTGTGTAGAAGTCTTCTGTTCACGGGGAAAAAAAATAATTCACTCAAGTCAGCTGATCAGTCAGTTAAAACGTGTGCAGTGCTTTTCATATTGTAAGATGATGATGGAGTATGTTATAACGCAGTGTAAGAGACGGCCAGCAGCTCAACCCGGGAATACTGAACCACAAGACACTAGATGGCTGCTCCCCTGGAGAGCACAGGGCATCCTGGGACTTGAAGTTTGGTATCTCAGCCCTGTTGGGTGTCACCAGGGGGTGCTGTGGAAGAACCTGGAGAGTCAGACTGCTCTAGTGAGCCATGAGGACGGAATTCCAGAAGTACTTCCGGGCTGAAGAAAACTTGATTTCTCTATCTGACCCGGAAGTGGTAACAAGTCACGTGGACAGAAGAGCAGAAGCACTTCTGGGACGGACCATATATAAAGGACTGCTGTGACGAAGCTTGCTGAGCAGTGTGGAGGAGAAAGAGAAGATCTGTGATCGTGCTATTTGATTACTTGCCTGTTTATTTGTGGGAAAATGTTCTTGGTGCTTTCACCTGGTCTCCTGAGTGTCTGTCTGTTGGGTTTTAAGGGGCAACAGTGACCCCTAATGTCCACAGCAGTCAAGGATGGCAGCTAATTTAAACGATTTAGATTGCACTTAAATGTTATGGACTGAGTGAGTATGGCATAAAGAATCTGATATTCATTATTTGGTTCATGAGTCAATGTTACACTGGTGAACCTATGGTTTTATATTTATGTACATGTAATAGCCGTCCCTCACAGCTCCATCCGTGTATTAATGAAACAGGACAAACTTTAAAAATCAATAAACAAAAAAGGTATCACTAGCTAAGTGGAGGCAAGGTACACTCCAAAACACAGAGGTAGACCAACACCCCACTCCTGACATCACGCTTCCCCCTATCCCCGGCCCACAGCCTCTGTCTTGGATTGGCAAGAGTCTTAGCACGATGGGAGAAGTTACAAAATCAGCTGGAATGTTCAAGCAAATTCTGGAAAAAAAACGGATCTAAAACCGTTAAGTAGTTCTCTTGTTCACTAGCTATGCCAATGTAAGATACTCCCCTCAGCCCGCTTTGTGTCTCTCAGATTTGCGCAAATAAATCGGTACCGCAAGCAAACTACGATATCTAGCACGATGAGAGAAGTCACAAAATCAACCGGAATGCTAAAGCAAATTATAGAATAAAACCCGATCTAAATCCGTTAAGTAGTACTCTCGTGAAAAGCGGACAGACAAATAGACTGAAGTTGGATTTTATATATATGTAGAGATAAGTGAGGATTCATGAATCTTATATTGGTAGTTAATGCTTAGGAAAAGAAAAGATTTATACTATTTTTAACTTAACCTGCTGGTTTGTTTTGAAGAAAAAAGGGAGATAAGAAATGTGTGTAAATTTTGAAATCTTTTATTACAGGAAAAGGTGGCTCTATTTTATAGTAGTGGTAAAGGCGTACATTGTGATATTTAATATGTCTTATTGCAGAAGAGTATACATACTGTATTAGCTATTGCTAAAGTCGGCGGCACGGTGGCGCAGTGGGTAGCGCTGCTGCCTTGCAGTTCGGATATCTGGGTTCGCTTCCCGGGTCCTCCCTGCGTGGAGTTTGCTTGTTCTCCCCGTGTCTGCGTGGGTTTCCTCCAGGTGCTCCGGCTTCCTTCCACAGGCCAAAGACATGGAGGTTAAGTCGATTGGTGATATTAAATTGTCCCTAGTTTGTGTGTACCCTGCGGTGGGCTGGTGCCCTGCCCGGGGTTTGTAAAATGCATGTAGTTCGAGTACATATTTTAAAGCATTTACTTGAAATATAATGAAACGTATTGTGATGAGCGGCTGGGGGTGGTAGCCAACCAGGACACCCAGAAGGACCAGAGGAGGCCTTACGCCTCCTCCAGACAACAAGGGGGCAGCCGCCCTGGATGGTGTGGGGACTGCAGGACCAGAGCTTGGAAGTTCAACCCTAGAGGGGCATCAGAACTTCCGCCACACCCAGAAGTGCTGGGGGGAGGAAGTCTAGGGATACCCAGAGTGCTTCCGGGTGCACAGCCCGCACTTCTGCCACACCGGGGAGTGCCAGCAGTCGCTTAATGGGAGGCACCTGGAGCACATCTGGGTGGAATAAAAGGGGCCGCCTCCCTCAATTTGATGGCTGATGGAAGAGGATGGAGCTCGGAGGAGAGGAGTGGAGTGGAGTGGAGGCGGCCAGAAGAATGAAAGGCATTATTGAGAGGCCTGGATTTTAAGGGTGATTGATACGGGGTACTGGGTTGTGTGCACTGTAAATAGATAGATAGATAGATAGATAGATAGATAGATAGATAGATAGATAGATAGATAAATAGATAGATATCGGCCTATATGAAAGGCACTATATGATAGATAGATAGATAGATAGATAGATAGATAGATAGATAGATAGATAGATAGATAGATGTGAAAGGCACTATATGATTGATAGATAGATAGATAGATAGATAGATAGATAGATAGATACTTTATTAATCCCAAGGGGAAATTCACAATATTGTATAATAAATAAATATTGTATAGAATGATTAAATGTGTGTTGGTTGATGAACCATCGGTGTCTGCCTCTGTGTCCGGGCCAGCTTCCACAGTATATTTCACTTAATAGAGTGTAATAAACATACTGCATTTCCAAAAATATGAGATTAAAAAGTATTTGAAACTGAGAGCCCATTAAACTAGGATGTCCTAACTTCATTTGTAGTCATACATGTCAATTATTAAGGTAAGGCCAAATTCAACTTTATCCATTACTCCAGGCATATGTAAAATACAGTGGGACAAATTGTGTTACTCAAGACCAGAAAGTGTGCAAAAAGGGAATGGGAAAACCACAAAAAAGTGAATCAAGACAGTGCTAAATCCATAAAGTCCAACCAATACTTATTTAAAATAGTCAGTTAAATATTATGGATAAAAAACAAATCATTATGTGTATCAAAACTGGCTTGTTATGTGCATATTACCAAGAGTTTAGTAGTCGTATTGCCTGTGGAAAGAAGCTACTGCACATTCTCGACTCAATGGAGTGATATCTCCTACCATATTGCAGGAGATCAAACAATTCATGAGAGGGGTGTCTCTCACAATGCAGAGGACTGTCTTCTTGTATCTGTCCTTAAAAATGTCCTCAGTGGAGGGGACAGAGACCTGTGACGGTGCGGGTCCTGCTCCATGCTCTCTCTTCAACACTGTCAATAACGTAACCAAATGAACGGACAGATGGGGACAAAGCACATGCTAAGCAATGGGATGGAGCAAAGTGCAAAAGTGCTTTTATTAACAGTAAAAAAGTCTAAACAATTTATGTCCAAAAGTGAAGATCTCCAAGTTCATAAATAATCCATTTAAACAGTGAAAAATCCAAACGTTTAAAACCAGGCTAAAAACTCAGCAACAGTTATTGGGTCACACGAGCCGAGTCCAAATCTTTCCAAGTCTTCCAGCTCACCCATTGCTCATTCAGCTGGAGAGACTTCAGTGGTGGCACTCCTCTCAATCCTGACCCCCATCTTGGCTGCCTCCATTGGTGTGTGCCAGAACACTTGGAGTTGGTTGCCCTCTCGTCATCCTTCACGCCCACGCAGTCGTCCCTTAGATCCCTGGAGAGCTCGACACTTCAATTGCACCCGATGCTCAGCACAATCCCTCACTCTGTCGTGGGACCCCTGACCATACTGCTTTCTCTCTCTCTTCTCTAGCTGGCTGGCTCATCCTCTTTCTCTGCCCCAGTCCCACATTTTGTTCTGCAAGCTTTTCTCTTTCTCTCTTTTGTTTTTCCTCTTTTGGTTCTTTCCTTTCCCTTGTTTCTGTGCCGGCCCTTACTTATACGGTTCCGTGGGCACAGAGTCTCAGTCACACACCACTGGAAGCCAATGAAGCAATTGAGAACGATCGAACCTTCATGTGCAGGTGTGTCTGGCCCCAATTATCTCATCAACTCCCCGCGGGTGCACCCACGGACATTACTTATTAAAAAAACTGGCCATTTGTTCAGAGCTGCGGACCCACTATATCAGAAGACCCTGATAATCCTCTCGGCCTTCCTTACCACACACAAGCTGCAGGGTCTTCCTGTCAGACACACTGCAGTTTCTGTACCAAGATGTGATGCAGCTTGTCAGAACCCCCTCAGTGGTGCCCTGGTAGAAGGTGGTGAGGATGGCAAGAGGGATTCTCACTCACTTCAGCCTCCTAAGAAAGTGTTTTGCCTCTGCTGAGCATTCTAGGCCTGGTGTGTGGTTCTTGAGAGTCTAGGAGAGGACCTTAGTGATTTTGACTCCAAGAATTTTATGCTGCTGACCCTCTTCTTTGGAGAGCCGCTGATATGCAATAGGGGATGTTCAGTCTTTCTTCTGAAGTTCCACAATCAACTCTTTTTTCTTGTTGAAATTAAGGGACAGATTGTTGTCCCCACACCAGTTCACTAACTGAAAGATGTTTCATCTTCCTACTACTGTTGTATCATCGGCAAACTTAGTGAGTTGATCTGTGCTGGACATGTCAGTACAGTCGTGTGTTAGCACAGTAAAGAGCAGTGGACCGAACGCGCAGCTCCGAGGTGTATAATGTTTACCTGTATATTTTGTTCTCTGATAACAGTTTAAATATAAGAAGTTTCATTTCTTTTAAGCAGGTATCATTCATGACCCTTAACCTTTAAATATTTGGGGACCTTACATGGGGATGTTTCTGGACCACACTATTTTTCTGTATACTGCTGGTGTGATTGAAATGCTTTGCAGTCATTATAAGTAAATGAGGCCAGCTGATTAAATGAAGCTTTCTATTAGATTTCTTTAGTCTGCCATGCTGCATTAACAAGAGCCTGAGGGACTCCACCTGTAGGCGTAAATAAAGGATTTGGAGTTCATATATAACAAGGCTCAAGAGTCTTCTGTATTTACTGAGTATTTTCTGCAACAAGTGGGTATACATGTAAGATGTGCAATGTGCCATGTGTCCAGGCCTTTTTTGTCAGACAGGTTATTAATTTATTTGGTGTTTACTTGAAAAAACATGAAACACGGTCATCCCTGTGAACTCCTTGTAACTCACTATTAGGAGTTGAAGAACGCAGCTGCCTTGGTTTTTAGGCTGCTATTTATTCACAGAGTATGTTCAGGAAAATACGTTACTTGCTATTCACGTCAAGTAATGTATATACTCGCATATAAGTCGGGTCTTGAAACCGGAAAAATCGATCATAAAATCAGACCCCGACTTATACGGCCATTCAAAAATGTGATACTTAATTATTATTTTTTTACATCTTCTTGCCTCCTCCAATCTCACATCAGTTTCTCAGACGCATCAGATTTTGTTGCAGCAGCGCAGTTACCAATTTCTTTCACTACTTCAACGACATTTAATTTAAAACCAGCTTCATATTTTCTTCTGATCGAACGCTCCATCATAGATAAGGGATGCTGTTATGATAAAGGTGTTTGAGGGCGTGGTCACATAGGCACAATACACAGAAGTAAAAAGGCTGTGTGCTCTGTGGTTACTCTCTCAGGTGGGCATTAGCATATCATAATCTCTTGGACCAATAGCGTGAGTTTTCTGCATTCAACTTATACAACCGACATTATAAAATAGCAGAAATTATACAGCAACATCAAGTCCAACTTATCTGGGGAAGAACTTATCCATGAGTATATACGATACAACAAAGGTGCAACAAAACTACATGTTTTTCAAAATGCATGGAAAGAGAGTGTTAAAAAATATAAAAAAAGCTCTCTTTAGAGCTCGCTCAGAGTACTATTCTACAATAATAAATAGCAATAATAAAAATGCTCAGGTACTGTTTAGAACAGTTGCTAAGTTAACAAATGGGAATTCAGATCTACAGTGCAAAATACCAACAGATATTAGCAGTACAGACTTTATGAACTTCTTCAATGAGAAAATTAAAAATATAAGACCCCAGATCTCAGCATCACAGTACAAACCGCATGCTAGCTTAGCAGAGCGTGGTCTCACATTGCATTGCATGAAGCCCACTACTTGTTCCCTAGATCCAGTGCCAACAAAACTAGTAAAAAATGCAAAGGATGTTCTTGCAGAGCCTATTCTAACCATTATCAATAGTTCATTATTGCATGGCACAGTACCTGAAGCACTAAAACTGTCAGTCATTAAACCTTTACTTAAAAAGTCAGACCTAAACCTACACATACTAAATAACTATAGGCCTATTTCAAATGTACCTTTTCTCTCAAAAATAGAAAATGTAGTCGCCAATCAGTCACACTTTATGCATTACAATTTATTTGAGAAATTCCAGTCTGGTTTCTGCACTGATCATAGTACAGAAACGGCACTAACCCGGGTTTTAAATGACATACCTGATATCCTCTGATGAAGGAAACTCCACTGTAATTATGTTGTTAGACTTAAGTGCAGCGTTTGACACCATTGACAATTCTATTTAACTGCACAGGCTAAAAAGAATGATGTTGTGCTTACGGACCCAGTGCTCGGTTGGTTTAGTTCTAATTTATCAAATCAATTCCAATATGTACAGAAATGTGCTAAAAGCACTCCATCATTATACACAATGATGACATCCCGCAGGGCTCAGTACTGGGTCCTTTACTGTTTTCACTTTACATGCTTCCACTGGGATCTCTCATTAGGAAACATCATGTTAATTTTCACTCGTATGCAGATGACACCCAGTTATACCTTTCACTTAAATTAAATGAAGTTACTCCGATGTTGTCTTTAATTTGTTGTGTTAGTGAATTAAAGGAGTGGATGAATGAGAACTACTTATCTTTAAACACCGGTAAAAGAAAGATGTTAATTATTGGAGGGAATGACGCAGATCACAACAATATTTTGTCATCATTTAACTCAGTTGGAATCACCATTAATTTTACTGAATCAGCCCACAATCTAGGAGTTATCTTTGACTCTAGCATGTCATTTAAAGCACATATTACAAAGTTGTCCAAATCATGTTTCTTCCATATTAAAAATACTGGGAAATTAAGGCGCTTTCTAAATAAACAGGATTCTGAGAAATTAATTCCTGCATTTATTTCTAGTAGGATTGACTACTGCAATGCGGTGTTCAATGGATGTTCAAACTGTTCTTTATACAGCGTCCAGTTAATCTAAAATGCTGCGGCAAGAATTATTGCAAGAACAAGAAAATATGAACACATCACTCTAGTTCTTAAATCTTTACACTGGCTCCCAGTTAAGTTTAGGGCAGATTTCAAAATCCTCCTTTTAACATATAAAGCTTTAAATGGCCAATGTCCGGCTTACTTGTCTGAACTTATCATGACTTACAAACCTGAGCGCACATTAAGATCACAAGATGCTGGTCTGCTTATGACTCCAAGGATTAATAAAATAACAGCGGGAGGTCGAGCTTTTAGTTACAGGGCCCCTAAACTGTGGACTGGTCTGCCTGCTACTATAAGAGATGCCCCTTCGGTCTCAGCTTTTAAATCCCAGCTGAAGACTCACTACTTCAGTTTAGCATACCCTGACTAGAGCTGCTGATTAACTGTACAGACTTCATCTCTGTTGTTAGTCATTAGCACTAAAACATAAGTAACATGATCATTATAATTTGTTACTAACCCTCACCTATTCTGTTTCTCTTCTCAATAGTCAAATGTGGCACTTGGTGCCACTGCCCACCTGCCAAGTTGTTTTGCCTGCCTAAGGTAAAGCCATCTCTGATGGAGGATTGCAGGAATCGGCAGGTAGAGGGGTCCTTTCATTGGATTGGCTAGCCCAGTGCTTTCTCAGCTGTGAGAATGCCCAATAGGGGGAGGTAGTTTGATGGCCAAGGTCTCCAGGACTCTAAACAAATCCAAATCATATTATGGGACTACTGTTAAATTCTGCTCTGTACTTGTAATTTTTTTATTTTTATACTGTATTGAGGATTTGTTCTGTGTATTATATTGCATTGACCCCATTTTTTTTTTGACACCCACTGCACACCCAACCTACTTGGAAAGGGGGTCTCTCTTTGAACTGACTTTCCTGAGGTTTCTTCCATTTTTTCCCCTACAAGACTTTTTTCTTTGTCTTCTTAGAGAGTCAAGGCTGGGGGGGCTGTCAAGAGGCAGGGCCTGTTAAAGCTCATTGCGGCACTTCTTGTGTGATTTTGGGCTTTACAAAAATAAATTGTATTGTATTGCAATTGTATACGGTAGTCAAATTTAACAGTTAACACTGTAAAGGGATGAGCTGCCATAGATTTTACAGTATCCCTTAAGAAATACACAAATCTGTTCAAGGGACGTGTTGACAGAAAATTTGTTTAATGACAATATCTTTAATACTAGTGTCTGGAGATGAATACATCTGTAATGAGGCTACATAATAATAGTATGTTCTATGTTTGTGCTGAGTGCGTTTTGTTTTCATCGTCCTGTTTACTGTCCATTATATGTGTGTCAGTAAATGTTGTCCCAGTAAGTGAAGAGCTGAAGAACGTATGATGGAGAGAGACCGCAGCCCCGAGACGGAAATCACCTGTTGGATCCACTAGTTACATCCGGGACATTTTGCATTTAAAAAAGAGGAGCAAAGGCGAGAGAAAGAGAGGAGAAAGGAGACAATTTACCCGATCATTTTCAATCTCATCACTACCGTTCATTGCATTATTCCACTGCTTGCTTTTTCGACCATCGATTCAACATCATGACAGTCAGGGTCTAGAAACCCCGGGGTTCAGATTCATACCAGCCATTGCCAGGACTTTCACTGTGAGATTGTTTTGTTTTCGGGAAGGAGCACAATAACACTACAGCCAGTATCTGTACCGACAGACTTTATTTTGGACTCATTTTTCACCACATTTTCAATTGCTGTGTTTAACTAATCTGTGTTTGTATTTGTGTTACGTGTTTTTGTTTTTTTGTTTAGGAGCAAGGGAGAGTTCAATGTAAATATTTGTATATTCGTGTTCTTAAATAATCACTGGTGTTTTTGGGATAGTGGTGTTTTGCGTGCACATATACAGTATATATACACTCACCTAAAGGATTATTAGGAAGACCATACTAATAGGGTGTTTGATCCCCTTTCGCCTTGAGAACTGCCTTAATTCTACGTGGCATTGATTCAACAAGGTGCTGAAAGCATTCTTTAGAAATGTTGGCCCATATTGATAGGATAGCATCTTGCAGTTGATGGAGATTTGTGGGATGCACATCCAGGGCACGAAGCTCCCGTTCCACCACATCCCAAAGATGCTCTATTGGGTTGAGATCTGGTGACTGTGGGGGCCATTTTAGTACAGTGAACTCACTGTCATGTTCAAGAAACCAATTTGAAATGATTCGAGCTTTGTGACATGATGCATTATCCTGCTGGAAGTAGCCATCAGAGGATGGGTACATGGTGGTCATGAAGGGATGGACATGGTCAGAAACAATGCTCAGGTAGCCCGTGGCATTTAAACGATGCCCAATTGGCACTAAGGGGCCTAAAGTGTGCAAAGAAAACATCCCCCACACCATTACACCACCACCACCAGCCTGCACAGTGGTAACAAGGCATGATGGATCCATGTTCTCATTCTGTTTACGCCAAATTCTGACTCTACCATTTGAATGTCTCAACAGAAATCGAGACTCATCAGACCAGGCAACATTTTTCCAGTCTTCAACTGTCCAATTTTGGTGAGCTCGTGCAAATTGTAGCCTCTTTGTCCTATTTGTAGTGGAGATGAGTGGTACCCGGTGGGGTCTTCTGCTGTTGTAGCCCATCCGCCTCAAGGTTGTGCGTGTTGTGGCTTCACAAATGCTTTGCTGCATACCTCGGTTGTAACGAGTGGTTATTTCAGTCAAAGTTGCTCTTCTATCAGCTTGAATCAGTTCTCCATTTTCCTCTGACCTCTAGCATCAACAAGGCATTTTCGCCTACAGGACTGCCGCATACTGGATGTTTTTCCCTTTTCACACCATTCTTTGTAAACCCTAGAAATGGTTGTGCGTGAAAATCCCAGTAACTGAGCAGATTGTGAAATACTCAGACCGGCCCGTCTGGCACCAACAACCATGCCACGCTCAAAATTGCTTAAATCACCTTTCTTTCCCATTCTGACATTCAGTTTGGAGTTCAGGAGATTGTCTTGACCAGGACCACACCCCTAAATGCATTGAAGCAACTGCCATGTGATTGGTTGATTAGATAATTGCATTAATGAGAAATTGAACAGGTGTTCCTAATAATCCTTTAGGTGAGTGTATATATATATATATATTATTGAATATTTGTCTGTCTTTTCAATTTACAATATATCCGTGTTTGACTTTACATATCTGTTTACTGTTTTCTGATTATTTTCTCCTGTCGGGAAAAATAAGACAACTTGTAAGGAGTACGGCTTGTTATTAGAGCAAGAATCCTCAGCGTAATTCAAGGAATAGTCTTGGTGGTGTAGTGGCCGGGCTGGGTAAGGGGTCGGCCATTACACATCTATTCTCAAGTTAACAATTTTAAATTAAAATAGGTCTGTAATATTAGAGCTTTGGCCCTTAAGCAAACTATACTAGTTGTACATTGTCAGGTAGCAAAATCGAAAGACAAAGCAATATGCTTCAATGAAAACAACAACTCAGCACATACTGTGCAAAGCAAGGACGATAAAGAATTAAAAAGCTCATCAAATACTGTAACGAAATAAGCACGCAGATAAAGGGATGGGGGATATCCCCGTATAATGTAGCTTGGTCCGAATAATCTATCCAGACTGATACCACGGTCAGAGTTGTAAAAAATAGACATTTGACACAAAAACAACGCAACTTTTATGGAAATAGAGCAGGAAGTGAAGTAGACAGAGGAAATGAGAATGACGTTGAAGATGGGTGACGGAGATGACGACATAAACAGTAGCCGGAAATGAGGTAATTGGAAATGGACCGATGAAGTGAAGTCATCAGGTTGGGACGCAAGCAACACCAGTTGAAAGTACCCCGGAAGTGGAGTTGTCTGTGAAAGCGGGATGGACGTTACCTTGGTGGACCTCCAAAAAGGTGTGCTCTATAGTCCTCTGTTTTCCTGCTGAAGAATCTACTTCTTTTGTTTTTTCTCGCTCTGTCGGGCCTGTTGGCTGCCCCCAATTTGTGTGTGTGTGACCATACACATGATTTAAAGAAGTATAATTTAAATTTCTATCTTTAAACCCAGCGGAGGGCTGGTGCCCTGCCCGGGGTTTGTTTCCTGCTTTGCACCCTGTGTTGGCTGGGATTAGCTCCAGCAGACCTCCGTGACCCTGTAGTTAGGATGTGACGGGTTGGATAATGGATGGATGGATGGAGCTTTAAACCAAGTACTGTAGTCAGGGCAGAATATTGTAGGGCACCAACGTATTAATTATTTGTTACTACAAATATTGGAACTTGAAACTAAAAGAAGTGGTGAGGTGGCCTTCTGCTGTTATGTACCTAAAATCTGGAATAGCTTACCGATAGAAATTCACCAGGCTAATATGGTGGAATGCTTTAAAAAACTGCTAAAAATTTGTTACTTTAACATGGCTTTCTTAAAGCTTCATTTTAGTTTAACCCTGATATTCTATAGACTATATACATTTAATTATCATTTTCATCATGACTCCACAATCCGTATTATCCCCTACTATTCTCTGCTGTTCATTTCTTCTGGTTTTCTATGATGGTGATCTGTACCACCACCACCTGATCAGTGCACCGTGATGTCCCTATATTGATGGGTTGAAGTCTAGATGTCCATATGATCGTCATCATCAAATTCTTTCATGTGAAGCCTGTAAACCATA
The DNA here is from genome assembly GCF_016835505.1 of Polypterus senegalus. Classification (NCBI taxonomy): domain Eukaryota; kingdom Metazoa; phylum Chordata; class Cladistia; order Polypteriformes; family Polypteridae; genus Polypterus; species Polypterus senegalus. Next base: position 27,015,492 of record NC_053155.1, on the reverse strand, counting down.
AGGTCCGATTGAGATCACTGATGTTGGGTAGAATACCCAGTGGGGGCTGGCCAGGTGGTCTCATGGCCTCAGAACCCCTGCAGATTTAATTTTTTTTCTCCAGTCCTTTGGAGTATTTTTGTTTTGTTTTTTCTGTCTTCCTGGCCTTCAGACCTTACTTTATTTCTTTGTTATTTAGTATTGCCTGATCTTATTTCTATATATATATTTTATATATATAAACTTTTCTTCATCTTGTAAAGCACTTTGAGCTACACTCTTTATATGAAAAGCATGCTATAGAAATAAATGTTGTTGTTGTGCTGTCATAGTGTGTTTGGGTTTGGAGCATATCTATCTATCTATCTATCTATCTATCTATCTATCTATCTATCTATCTATCTATCTATCTATCTATCTATCTAATTGAGTACCTTTCCTATCTATCTATCTATCTAATTGAGTACCTTTCCTATCTATCTATCTATCTATCTATCTATCTATCTATCTATCTATCTATCATGCCTTTCCTATCTATCTATCTATCTATCTATCTATCTATCTATCTATCTATCTAATTGAGTACCTTTCATATCTATCTATCTATCTCAATATAAAAAAATCGGCAGTGGTCTTCTCTCAACTTTCTCATATTCTCAGATATGGGGATGGATATTTGAGGAGTAAACCACAAGACAATGATTATATTTTAATATTATCTACATTGAAGAACCATCAACAACAAATCAAATCAAATGAATAATATATTGAACAATTATAAAGGTAAAGTTGAATAAATTGGTTTCGGCAGCTGCAAAGGTAAAGTACCACTTCCGGTTAACGGAAATAGCTCCAAAGTTGATTGAAATCTGCATTTTGTACCTAATAATTGTATATGAAATTTAGTTGACCCAGGCGAAAGTTGTTTACATCGTTTGGTTTCTAAACTCTTTTGGGACTCCCCCCAATGGGACGACACACCAAACAGCATCCCAAACTGTGATCGCTGCATCTGGGGGAAGATAGTCTATTGTTTGCCGGGGCAACCGCAGGCTCCCAATCGCTGGAGCAACTCGCCATGAAAACAAATCCGAAAAGATCAAACTCACGATATGAGCACCTGGCATCGATTGGTGATGTAAAAAACATTATAAATGCAGGGACCAGGATTACCAGCCACTATCCTGCCGGACTTCTATGTCTGTGTCTAGGAGAGTGGTAGACCCCACTACAATAAATAACCATGCTGTCCTTGTTTCAAGTAAAATAAAAGCTGCTTTCACTAAACTACTGAGACTCAGCCTTATGATTTGGGGTGCAAGACAGGGACTCACACGTCACAACACACACACACACACATACATACATAATTGCAAATGTGGTATTTTCGGACATCAAGATTCATCAAAATCTAGAAATGGAATTTTTGGAGGATTCCAATACTTTCCCAATGCTTCATGTACAAGAAACTAAAAAAAAAAGCAAATGAGATATCTATTGTACAATAGTTTCAATGCTAGGTTAAAATGTTTTTTTAATATACTGCAACATGCAAAAATAACAGCATATATACTAAAATTTATTGAAGTATATACTCTAAAATATATTATAACTAGCATTTATAGTAAAATATATTGTAATATTTTCAAAAATATTCCTTGTATTTAAAAAAATATATTAAGAAACATACTTTTTACATTTTGAAAAATGTATTACAATTTACAAAAATGGCAGTAATGTACTGTACATTTGTATGATGTATTTTAGTATACTACAACATACTTTATTATATTTATCCTTTAACTATATGATATTTTCAAATATATCACTATTGGTAGTAATAGATATTGTAGCAACAGACGGCACTGACGTCCCTTGAGGCTCTGCAGCACTGCACCTAAAATTAAACTGTTAATTATGATTTCTTTCATGTTGGGTTTCGTTTAATGTTGGTTTATAGCCACTGGCAGTGGGAGAGTTTTATTGAAGTTTAGAAGGGGGTTTGAGTCTGTACTCAATGTATACATCTGCATATAAGGATCTTCTTCTTTTGGCTGCTGTGTGGCCTGTTCGTGTCTAGGTTATTCTAATGTATCTATCTACAATGTAATGCCTTTCACATCTATCCATCTATCTATCTATCTATCTATCTATCTATCTATCTATCTATCATATAGTGCCTCTCTATCTATCTGTTCTATAATGCCATTCACTCTATCTATTGTGGTCTATGGCCGACTTGTCATCCCGGCCAATACCTGCAGGCCGCCAGATGGAGCCCTCCCTGCAGCATGGAGGTGCTCCGAAGACCATCAGGTAATCATGGACAATGGAGTTTTCATCCACAGCCCTGCTGGATACCACATGGGCTGCTAGACGGAGCTGCAGTGAGGAGCAAAGAGTCATATGTGCCCTATAACCTGGAAGTGCGTCATAGGCAAAGCGACAGCAGAAGTGGCGTACTTCCGGGATGAAGAAAAGGACTTTTTTTTCTGACCCGGAAGTGATAAGGATCACATGAACTGGGGATTGGAACACTTCCGGGTCAGGGACTATAAAAAGACTGTGACAGCTCCCAGACGGCGAGCTGAGCTGGGTGGAAGGGTGGCAACGCGTCTGGGAGTCGGAGGATTGGTTTATTGTAGTATTGTGGTTTAATTCATGAGTATTGTGGAGAGGAGGGTGCCTGGTGCACTGTTGTTAATAAATAAAGTCAACATTTGGACTTTTACTTGGTGTCTGACATCTTGGACAAGGGAACCAAGGGAGCGATAGCGCCCCCTATCTGTTACACTATCTATGTGTCTATCTGTTCTATAGTGCCTTTCAATCTATCTATCTATCTATCTATCTATCTATCTATCTATCATTATAGTGCCTTTCATTATCTATCTATCTATCTATCTATCATGCTTTTTGTCTATCAATCTATTATATAGTTCCTTTCATATCTCTCTATGATTTATAAACTGAAGAAAGCATACATTATTTGGATGTTGAAGTATCTAGAAAACAAGGAATTAGAAAGTAAAAGCTCTACAATTATAAATGATAGGCTTCAGAGACTTTCTGATCCAGGCTGACAAAAGATTTAAATCTAAAACCAATAAAACAAAAGGACTAAACAATCAACCGAAATAGATAAACAAGGGCACTAATAAGAAAGTGATACTGAAAAGTCCACTATAAAAAAAAAATAATTCTGACTTGAAGAAATACTGGGCATTACAGCAAGAGATTGAAAAAGCCCAAAGTTGAACAAGTGAAAAAATTAAATGCTAGCAAAGCCAACAGAAATAGCAAGAAATGTTTTATGTACTACTCTGGTAATAAGACAATGAAAGAGAAATTAACAAACCTCAGGAACACAAAAGAAGAAAGCATTGAAAAATTTTTTTTTTTGTTATCTGCCATACCTTCATGAAGTGGAGCTTGTACAGGTGGGGCCACCTAATTATCCATCCATCCATTATCCAATCCGCTATATCCTAACTGCAAGGTCACGGGGGTCTACTGGAGCCAATCCCAGCCAACACAGGGTGCAAGGCAGGAAACAAACCCCAGGCAGGGTGCCAGTCCGCCGCAGGGCACACACTAGGGACAATTTAGAATCGCCAATGCACCTCACCTGCATGTCTTTGAATTGTGGGAGGAAACCCACGCAGACACGGGGAGAACATGCAAACTCCATGCAGGGAGAACCCGGGAAGCGAACCTGAGTCTCCTAACTGTGAGGCAGCAGCGCTACCACTGCGCCACTGTGCCGCCCACCCAATTATGCAGCTTTTATTTTTATTTATTTTTTTGCTTGTTTTAATTTTAATACTTTTTTTGTTAATTTTATTTTAGTATCTGTTTTGTCTTTGTACTTGACTAATGTTATGATTTTATTGACAGGGTGATATTTATGTTATGTTTTAAGTTAAGTGTACATTTAAGGATTTTTGTGTTATCTGCCCTGATTCTGGCATGCAGAGCCTAACGAGGTGGGACCTTTGTGCGTTTACCTCGTGTCCAGCATCTGTTGTGTTGCGCCCCCTGTTGTCCACACCACGATTGCAGAGATCTGTTTTCACTTTGACATTAAAGTGCCTTTCTCTGTCGATGAGTATCACAAAAGCGAAATGAAATCCACTGCGATTCAATGTTTTGTAATAACAATAAAGCGTAAAGACGTCCGAGGTGGGTGAATGCTTTTTAAAGGCCCTGTACGGTCGGGTCATTCTGAACTCTCTCCCAACTACGATAAGGCTTTTCGCCTTGCCAAAGGACTGCCATTTTATCAAATATCTCCCGTTTCCTTCTTTTAGAGACTCAACTCTTTTGTCAGCTCTGCAGCAGAAAATGAATGCTTGTGTAAAGATAAATGTGTTTTAAAACAGCACAGAGGGAAAGTTCTGAAAAGAAAGTGGGAATATTTTATGTGAATGGCCCAATTATCAGTAATTAGAATTGTTATGAGAAATGACTAACGACCATAATTTTGCATTACTTCATTGTTACTGTGACACTAGACCAAGTATTAATGTAATTATGATCAACAGTGATTTCATAGGAGTAGAGAACGATGGATAATTGTCTGTTTAATCAATTTCTAATTATTCGTAATTATTGTAATGCCAGTCCCATTGTAAAGGTACACTTTCACATGTGAATTGCAATATCCGAGATGAATTAAGGGCTTTTTAAAATACAGAGCAGAAACTGTTACAGGCATTATTTTATCAACAGGGGTATTAACTAATTAGCTGTACAGACAGTAAACGTTGACAGTTGCTGTGTATTGAAAGTGTATTTTAATAATTTGCGCATTTGTTTTTGTGCAGCCTGATAGAATTTGGCTTCCTATGTCTGTCGTATGGAAGAATCAATGGACTTCACTTTTTATCACTCTCAGCAGAGCTGCACAGTGGCACAGCAGTTAAAAACTGCTGCTTTGCGGCACCAGGGACATCCTAGCCTGGTGACTTTCCATGTAATAATAATTAATTACAGTTCGATAGCGCTTTCCTCACCACTTGAAGTGCTTTACATAAACAGAGGGAGCCACCACTAATGTACAGCACCCACCTGGTTGATACGCCCACCACACATTAGATATTAGGTAGTGAAGGAGTGAGGGAGAGAGACAGCCATTTAGAAAGAAAGGATGATTAGGGGCGATTCTAAACTGGCCCTAGTGTGTGCTTGGTGTGTGGGTGTGTTTGTATGTGTCCTGCGGTGGGTTGGCACCCTGCCTGGAATTGGTTCCTGCCTTTTGCCCTTTGTTGGCTGGGATTGGCTCCAGCAGACCCCCGTGACCCTGTGTTCGGATTCAGCGGGTTAGAAAATGGATGGATGGATGATTAGGGGGCCAGAATGGATGGGCAACTTAGCCAGGACATTAGGATATGCCCTACTCTTTTCAAAGGATGCCCAGGGATGTTTTAATCACCACAGAGAGTCAGGACTTTTGTTTTACGTCTCATCCAAAATACAGTGCCATTTTAACAGAGAAGTGTCCCCGTCGCTGCATTGGGATCCACAGTCAGACCACAGAGTAAGTGCCCCATGCTGGCCTCACCATCACCTCTTCCAACAGCAGCCCAAGTTTTTCTTAAATGGTATTTTCCTATTTGGTATTGCAGACCTTCTGACACTGGCTCCCTGAATTGAGTGCGGTGGCTCCTTTTATTCAGCACCTGGGAGTGTTCCAGGTGGTTCAACAGGATTACCTGGATTCACTCCCAGGTGTGGCGTAAATCCATTGAATTGCTCTGCAGCTCCCCCTGGTGGCTCCCATGGAACCCAACAGGGCTGTGCCAAACTCCAACTCCCAGCGTGCCCAGCGGAAATCGGTGGTGCCACAGCCGCCCAGGAGGGCTGCCCTCCAGCATCCTAGGGGAGGTACTGCTTCCATTCAAGTGGCCTTCCCAGACGGGTAATGACAGAGGCCACCTATCACACTATCTATCTATCTATCTATCTATCTATCTATCTATCTATCTATCTATCTATCTATCTATCTATCTATCTATCATTTAGTGCCTTTCTGTCTATCTATCTATCTGTTATATAGTGCTTATCTATCTATCTATCTATCTATCTATCTATCTATCTATCTATCTATCTATCTATCTCTCTTGACCTATTTTATTATCTATCAATTGCATTCAGAGTTTTTTTTTATCTCTTCCTCTTCTTCTTCTTTCTTTTTCAACCTCCAGCTCCGGTCAGTCTTTTAGCCCACTTAAAAAAAAAGTAAAGTAAAGTTTAAGTAAACTTTGTTCAGAATGTTTGTTTGCATTATATATTAGACCCGTACCTGATGAGGAGACCCTTATCTTGCTGAGAGTTGCTCCATATTTTATATTTTCATTCGCCCACCCTGCTAGGCGTGCAACACGCCTGAATAGGGAGCTGCATAGGGAGTGGTGTGTAATCCTTTTTATAGTGGTTTGATTACTTTGCATTTATAATTTTTGACTCCTTTTTGGAGGTGCATTTCTAAATCACTATTTAAGTTTTATATTCTTCTGGGATGCTGTATTCAATTCCTTTGTTAGTTTTCTGTTTCATTTCAATTTCTTTTTCTGACTCTGTTTTGTTTTTCAATGGGTGCCACCATATTGTTATAGTATTGTTGCTCTAATCAGGTGCCAGGTTGTGACACATAGCATCAGCAGTGTGTTTTGCTCCATGCCAACCATGTCGACAGTGTACTTTCCAATAAATTGTCTTTTATTAAAACCAGTGCAGCCTCTTACTTCAAATGTCAATGTGCCCTTCTCCTTCTAACAAACACTGGTTGTGTCGACTCACACATTATAGAAATAAAGAGAACATACAAATTTCTTACAATACACCACATAAATTCCAACTCTCAACCTTCAACCTTGACCAAAGGCAGAAATCCTTATTGGCATCTTCCCTGATCTGCTATACACCCCCACTCCCTCGTTTTTAGAGGAGGCCTGATCATGAACATGTCTTGATGCTGTCCTCTCTGTCAAAGCTCTTTTGCCCAGTTTTCCCCATTCTTAGATCCTCCAACGTCTATTCTGCGCAACACAACTGAAACCCCAATGGCCATCCTAAGCTTACCTGTTCCCTCTGGATCTTCACAGCAGGTTCTCTACTGATCTCACACTCAAGTTTCTCCAACATCCATCATTCTCTTCTTCACGGCCCAACTGGAACTCGATGGCTGTCCTAAGCTTCTCTGCTCTTTCTGGATCTGCTCTGAATGCTCTGAATCTGAAATGAGTAAGAACAGGTGTAGAATACTCCTCACTCTTTCTTTTAGCTCCACTTGTCTGTTAAACCACTCGGGCCTTACTTAAATTCCCCAAGGTATCACAACTCCATGCCTCATAATTAGATTTATCTAGGCATGAATCTTATCAGCACACCTCTGCTGCACATCACCACCACAGTTTCTCCGTTGTGTGCTCATGTGAAGCCCACAATCTCTTCTGTGCCACCGGGCTGGTGGCTCTATCCTCTCTAACTGTGGATGTGCCAGTATTCCAAAAACCCCATGCACATCCCCAGAGACCCCCCCAAGTGCTGACTGAGAGACACGCTACACTGCAATCACCCCCATGTAAGGTTACTGCACACACTTTTAACTACCAAATGCTTTTTCTATTTCCTATTCATCTTTTCCCACTTCGGTGTGAAGTTGACGTGCTTGGTCAACCTTCTCCAAACAGCTTATTCCTGCACCTCCTCCACAGTCAGGCCCTTTTTCTTCTGATCTTTTTTTATTTTATCTATCCACTTCCGCTTTGGCCTCCCTCGCTTTCTCTCCTGTACTTCCATTCCCATCCCTCTTTTGCCCACATGTTCATTGTCTCTCCTCATCACAAGTCCATATAACTTCATCCTACTTTCCTGTACTCTCTTAGATGTCTCTCACGCTTTTGCTCTACCTGTGATTGTCTCATTTGTCATTCTGTCCTTTCTATAACTCCACACATGCATCCCAACATTCTCATTTCTGCCACATCTAACATCTTCTCTGGTGGTGGTCGGAAGGATTGGTGGCGCCAGTGTTCGGCAGCCTCACTTCTGTCAGTGTGCCCCAGGGCAGCTGTGGCTACATAGTAGCTTATCATCACCAGCGTATGAATGGGTGAATGACTGTTGTGTTGTAAAGCGCCTAGGGGGGGTTCTTGAACTCTAGTTAGGCGCTATATCAAATACAGGCCATTTACCATTTACCATTTCTCCTGCCCACGTCTCAGCTCCAGACACCATTACTGTTAGTTAGTTAGTTAGTTAGTTAGTTAGTTAGTTAGTTAGTAAAAAACTCGAGCAAACGTTTTGCATCTCGGTGAGGTGACAGTATAAAGGTCACACTGTTCACTTCCTCTTGTGATGGATTTGAGTGCCCACGAGCCCCAAACCCCCCAACACCATCACACAAAGAGTCCCAGGTTCAAATAATGGTGTGTTTATTACACACAATACCTCAAAAATGCTAACAAAAGCACAAGTACAAATAATCTTTCTCTCTCTCTCTCTAAAATTCCTCTCACCACAACACTGCCCTCCTCCAGTCGAGTGTTGCTCCACGTCCTCCCAGCTCCGACTCACCTGGATAAGGGAGTGTGGTCCCTTTTATTAAGGGCCTGGGAGTACTTCCGGTGCTGGGGCCACTGCCCGATATCAGCACTTCCAGGTCAAATGGAAGTTCCATAAATTGGGGAGCGCCCTTGTGGCATCCATGCTCCCCAGCAGGACTGTTTTGCCAGACTACATCTTCCAGCATTTTCTGCTGGTTCCTAAATGGCAACCGATATTGAGCGCTGCTGCCATCTCATGTCCAGTGGGTTATAACATTTTATAACTGATGGGCTGTCTGTCCATCCCTTCTGGTACTGGCTCCTTCCTCTCTCCTAGCCGTGATGTTTATCTGCCTGCCCGGTCCAGGTAAGGAATCATCCTCTTTTCTGGTTGGGATGCTTGTCCATAGCATGTGGCATTTACACTCTCTGTCCGAGTATGACAGATATTCCCTTAGGCACTTACTGCTCTGTTTTTCTACATTAGTTTTCCTGGTATTTGATTCCTTGGCCGCGTTATTTGCAGTAGGATTTGCTACCGATTGATCGACTTGTTTTCCTTAGCATGTGTCCTGACTTACATTTCATATTATGGTCTGGGATTTCAAATAATTTCTGCTAATTTTTTCCAAACAGTTATAGGTTTCAGCCCAACGGATTAACAGTTTCTCCAGCACGACTATTGACAAGTGGTCAGCTGCTGCCAAATTTTTCAGTAACCGGATGCCTGACGTCTGGTAAGACCCCCTCTCCCTTTTTGTTCTTCCTTTTGTTTCTCTTTGACTCGTATCTTATTCACAGAGCTGTGTGGGATTGTTGGTCTTTAAAGGAGTGTTCATTTGCATCCCATTAGATATGTTTATGATTCTATTGTCTTTTCCTCAAACAAAAAATTAGATCACAAAACAAAAAACGGTAGATAACCGTAAGGTATTGTAAGCACTTTAAGAAACATTAATGGAAAATTGCGGTGAAATGTGTATATATTTATATACCATCTAGTATTACCAACTGTGTAGGTTAGCTGAAATAATAAATACTTGACAAAAAGTATAATTGTTCTTATTAGAAGTAGAACATTTGACAACTAGACACATACATAAGCAGTAGTTTCTTATAATGTGATGTAATTTTATCCTAGATATCTGTTTTTCAGGGTGGGTAAACTAATTAATGCATCTTTATGATTTGACATGTTAAGCTACATTCAGTTTTAAGTTGATTTTATGCCTATTTTGAAGCTTTTAATTAATTAGCACCCTATCAACACTCCAGAGAGATGCCGTATCTGTGCCTGCTCATCTTTCGAGTTCTTACACAAGCGGCACAGCACATCTTTAATCGTTTTATGGCAACAATCCAAAATCTTAAAATTAGAATATCATTTTTGTTTTGCTTATTTTGAATGGAGCCATATATATTTTTAAAAGGCTGTATTTATATATATATATATATATATATATATACACAGCTTTGAAGCTCCACCCAGTAGGGGCCCGTGGTCACCGCCAGGGGGCACCCCCATGCCTTTGGAGCCCTGGACCTCAGCACTTCTTCCACACCAGGAAGTGCTGCGGGGAAGAGGAGCAGGGACACCCGGAGTGCTTCCGGGGATACAGCCGGCACTTCCGCCACACGGGGGCGTGTCGGTGGGAGATTGCCGGGAAGCACCTGGAGCACATCCGGGTGTGGATAAAAGGGGCCGCCTCCCTTCATTTGAGGTGAGAGTCGGGAGCGGAGTTGACTGAGCTTATTTATGAGGCATTGTTGTGTGGCCAGGACTTTGGGGACTTGTGGGGTTTGTGGTGCACTTGTGACTGTGTAAATAAACGTGTGGTGAGAATAATGTCTGAATGTGTCTGCCTGTCTGTGTCCAGGCCATATACTAATATATTAGTATATTTTTTTGCTTATGCAAAAATTGCTTCCCTTTAACCACCTATTTTCAAACTCACCTTTTCCCATGTAGGATCTGAAGAGCTGAAGAGTAAACTGGAAATAATGGGAGCAAGCAAACAAACCTTCAATGACAGCCCAGTCCATGGTGGTCAATCACTTCACTCTTTAAACTTTAACTACTGGCACTGGTGTACTTTGCACCCCAATCTCAGTCATTTTTGTCCTTTTACTTAAACCTACCGGGGGAATGTCTCCTCAGCTTGATTCACTGCAAGTTCTGGGTCGCAATGGTTTCCCTCCAGTGCGCCCCCAGCCACTTTTATGAGTGGATGCACAGTCGCAAGTTCCATGGTGCACCACTCGGGTATTTACATATGTACAGTATGACAACACTGAGATGTTCTTCTTGCAATGCAAAGAACATTCGACAACTGAAGTGAAATGTGATCCATGTGCAAATCCTGCAGTGGATGATGAATGAGTACTGGAAAATTGGATCAGGTTTAAAGATTACAGATAGTCCTAGACTGTGTCATATGTAATATGCTATTGAATTACATTAAAAACATGTGTGATTTAAAATGATTGCAGCCTTTATATATAATATGCTACCATGGCTGTCCATTTGTCTGTCCAGGATTTTAAATCACCCGTTGCTCGCAAACCATTTGACCTATTGACCTGAAATTTGGTACACATATACTACATGACATCTACTATCCGCTTTCAGGGTGATGATTGACCTGCAAGGTTATTCCTCTTTATATTTTATTTTATTGTAGAATCAACTCTCGGTAGTGCCCAGCAGGGCGGCTGTGTGGCACATGCGTACGGGCGCCATTCTCATCCCTACCACCTTTGCCATCACTTCTTCTACCTCTTCATATTTTAAATCATTCTTGAGACAGATTGAAGACTTAAGTGCCATCGTAAGTGAAAAATTAAAAAAAAAAAAATGACTAAGTAATTGCAACACAAACACTGACTTATTCAGTTTTAAAGCGAAAAGATGCCGACGGAAGAAGAGAAGAAGTGGGCCACTAGGGTGGAGAAAAGAAGAGCTGCTCAGGAAGCAGGAACCTCTGAGCAAACGAATGATAAACGTGCAGAAAAAGAAAGAGGATGCGAACTATAAGTTAAGTGTAGTCCGCCATTACTGGTATTTTATATTGCAACCTCACATTGTGCATATAAATCGCCATTTAAACACTGGTGTATAAAGTACACCACGTGAGTACTTATGAGAGGAGAAATGGCACGACTAGTTAAGGTGGCAGCCGATTCTAAAGTCATCCATGTGACATAGAAAGTCCTCCCTGTCCTTATCATACTTAATACTGCCATTACTACAGGGCATACACTACAATCACAGTTTCAGTAACAAATCAAACCTTAATTATTATACACAGAAGTTCAGTATGGTGTCCCGCAGGGCTCAGTACTGGGAACTTTACTGTTTTCACTTTACATGCTTCCACTGGGATCTATCATTAGGAAACATAATGTTCATTTTCACGCAGATGACACCCAGTTATACCTTTCTTTGAGACCAAATGAAGTTTCTCCGATGTTGTCTTTAATTAGTTGTATTAGTGAATTAAAGGAGTGGATGGATGAGAACTACCAATAAAACAGATATTAATTATTGGAGGGAATGATGCTGATCGCAACAATATTAAACAGACATTATTTAACTTAGTTGGAATCGCCATTAGTTTTACTGAAACAGCCCACAATCTCTGTATTATCTTTGACTCTAGCATGTCATTTCGAGTGCACATTGAAAAATTATCCAAAACATGTTTCTTCCACCTTGGGTTATTAAGGTATTTTCTATATAAGCGGGATTCTGAAAAAATAATTCATGCATTTATCTCTAGTAGGATTGACTACTGCAATGCAGTGTTCACTGGATGTCTAAATTGTTCTTTAAACGTCCAGTTAATTCAAAATGCTGCGGCAAGAATTATTACAAGAACAAGAAAATACGAACACATAACTACAGTTGTTAAATCCTTACACTGGCTCCCGGTTAAGTTTAGGGCAGATTTCAAAATCCTCCTTTTAACATATAAAGCATTAAATGGCCAAGGTCCGGCTTACTTGTCTGAACTTATCATGACTTACAAACCAGAGCGCACATTAAGATCTCAAGATGCTGGTCTGCTTATGATTCCAAGTAATAATTAAATAACAGTGGGAGGTCAAGTTTTTAGTTACAGGGCCCCTAAACTGTGGACTGGTCTGCCTGCTACTATAAGAGATGCCCCTTCAGTCTCAGCTTTCAAATCCCAGCTGAAGACTCTCTACTTCAGTTTAGCATACCCTGACTAGAGCTGCTGATTCACTGCACAGACTGAGATCTCTGTTGTTAGTCATTAGCACTAAAACATAAGTAACGTGATAGTTATAATATGTTACTAACCCTCACCTATTCTGTTTCTCTTCTCAGTACTCCAATATGGCACTTGGTGCCACTGCCCACCTGCCAATTTGTTTTGCCTGCCTAAAGTTATTTCTGATGGAGGAGCAATGGAATAGTCGGGTAATAAAAAGGTCTTTTCATTGGATTGGCTGACCCAGCACTGACTTACCTGTAGAATGGCCAATAGGGGGAAGCAGCTTGATGGCTGAGGTCTCCAGCACTCTGAACAAACTGGCATCCTATTATGTGATATCATCTACTGATGAATTCTGCTCTGTACTTGTAATATTTCTATTGTAATATTGTATTGTATTGAGGATTACTTATGTTCTGCTCTTTATATTGTGTTGTGTTTGCCCTGTTTTTTGACACCCATTGCATGTCTAACCTTCCTGGAAAGGGTTCTCCCTCTGAATTGCTTTTCCCGAGATTTCTTCTATTTTTTTTTTCCCTACTAGGTTTTTTTTTTCTGGGAGTTTTTTCTTGTCTTCTTAGAGAGTCAAGGCTGGAGGGCTGTCAAAAGGCCTGTTAAAGCCCATTGTGGCACTTCTTGTGTAATTTTGGGCCATACAAAAATACTTTTTATTGCATTGTATAACCTTTGTAGGACGGAGAGCCATCAACTCTGGGGCACCCAGACGATGGAATGATCTACAGTAGTTAGCCATAGCTCCTGCACTTCAGAAGAGGTCATCCGCCAGAAGCCACACATTTTTGAGTCCTGCCAGTACTTGAATTAGAGACCATCCAGAAAATACCTGAGTTGCTGCTGGAAGAGGTGTGGTTGAGGCCAGCAGGTGGCCAGTGTGTGGATCCCAATGTCCCAGTGCAATAACGAAGACACTGTGCTCCAAAAATTGCTGCTGTCCTTCAGATAAGACATAAAATTGATGTCCTGACTTTCTTCGGTCATAAAACATTCTTAGGCATCTTTCAGAAATACTAGAATGCACCCTGACGTCCTTGCTAAATTGCCCACCTCGGCCTAGTCATTCTAGCGCCCTAATCACCCCCTGTCTCTAATTAGCAAACCATTTCTATATCACCACTTCACCACCTAAATCCTTGCTTTCTTTGTTTCCCTCAATACAGCTAGGTGGGGTCTGCACACTGATTCAACTCTAAGAGCACTGTTCTTCCTAAGCCCCCATGATTTTCATGATCACAACTGTCAAAACACAGTAGATTCTGTTTTCTGATTTTTGACATCTTTTTAGGCGTGCATGTGGCAAAGTTCTGTCTATAAACTGTATGTACCTGAAATGGAATCAGAGATCAATATAGCTGGTAGAAAACAACAAAGCCCAGTATGGGCATTTTTGAATGCAACATTGAAGGCATTCATTATAAGTACATTGTCTTGGAGCAGGATATGCTGTGTGCTGTAGACATTTAGAGTAAAAAACCCTCAAACCTTACAATTCACCTATTTTGCATTACAAATTGGCTCATTCTGGGCAATAAAAGGAAAAGAAAAAAGTGCCAACAGTCAGCGCAGATTTGTTCAGCATAGATGACATAGTAAATACAGTAATCCCTCGCTATATCGCGCTTCGACTTTCGCGGTTTCACTCTATCGCGGATTTTAAATGTAAGCACATCTAAATATATATCACAGATTTTTTGCTGGTTCGTGGATTTCTGCAGACAAAGGGTCTTTTAATGTATGCTACACGCTTTCTCAGTTTGTTTGCCCTGTTGATTTCATTCAAGGGACGCTATTGGCGGATGGCTTAGAAGCTACCCAATCAGAGCCTGTATTACATATTAACTAAAACTCCTCAATGCTATAAGATATGCATCCCGCGCGGAGCTTGATTGTTTGCTTGTCTCTGCCTTTATCTCACCCTCTCTGCCATTCTCTGAGCCTGATGGAGGGGCTGTTTGCACAGAGTCTGTTTGCTTAAAAGATACTGACGCTCCTCTAAAAAAATGCCGCTTTATTGCGGTGCTCGGCATATTTAAAAGCACTCGTATTGATTTTTTGATTGTTGCTTTAATCTCGCTCTCTCTCTCTGATGTTCTCTGCGCCTGACGGAGGAGATGTGAGCAGAGGTGCTGTTTGCACAGAGGCTGTTTGCTTAGAAGATACTAACGCTCCTCTAAAAAATGCAGCGGCAAACTTAAAAGCACAAGTATTGATTTTTTGATTGTTTGCTTTTCTTTGCGAGCACTCCCTCTCTCTCTCTCTGAAATTCTCTGCTCCTGAAGAGAAGAAGATCTATTTGCATTCTTTTAATTGTGAGAAAGAACTGTCATCTCTGTCTTGTCATGGAGGACAGTTTAAACTTTTGACTAAAGGGTGTTATTTCATGTCTAGAGGGCTCTAATAATGTTAACAGTGTGGGAGAGTTTATAAGGGCTTAAAATATATAAAAATAACCATACAAACATATGGTTTCTACTTCGCGGATTTTCGTCTGTCGCG
The DNA here is from genome assembly GCF_016835505.1 of Polypterus senegalus. NCBI lineage: Eukaryota > Metazoa > Chordata > Cladistia > Polypteriformes > Polypteridae > Polypterus > Polypterus senegalus. The sequence goes on along the minus strand of NC_053155.1, from coordinate 27,000,212 downwards.
GGGGGTTCTGGAACGCAACCCCCGCGATCGAGGAGGGATTACTGTATTTAAAAAAATATTACATTGTTTATATTCAGTGTCTGGGTTTGATTATTCCTGTTTTTATCAGACAAGAACAAAATCAGATAGTAAACCATGTAGTGCAGTAAGCTTCCACTAACATTAAACTCATATCCAAATCGGTTAAGATGTACAGCTCTTTCTGATTGTGACAAAAAACTAAACTCCATGCGGGCTCCATGCCATAATTGCTAAAACTAATAGATATGAAAATGAAATAGAAATGTCTTTGTGAAATAAAAACAGTGAGAAGTCAAGTAAAATGACCCCTTTTATTGGCAAACTAAAAAGATTACAATATGCAAGCTTTTGAGGCAACTCAGGCCCTTAATTGTTACATCTTGCCTGAAGAAGGGGTCTAAACGATATGAACTATTTGCAGCCCAAAGACACAACAGGGCAGCATCCCTGGTCTATGGCACTCACACATACACCCGCCAAGTACAAGGGCATCTGTTGTCTGGCAGGATTTTGTATGGAAGAATGGTCAGAAATACCTCCATCCAGAATCCAGACACCCATCAAAGGCTATAGGAGGACAGCGTCTAGAGGCAAAAGGAGGCTCAACTAAGTATTGATGTCATATCTCTGTTGGGGTGCCCACATTTATGCACCTGTCTAATTTTGTTATGATGCATATTGCATATTTTCTGTTAATCCAATAAACTTCATGTCACTGCTGAAATACTACTGTTTCCATAAGGCATGTCAGATATTAAAAGAAGTTGCTACTTTGAAAGCTCAGCCAGTGATAAACAAAAATCCAAAGAATTAAGAGGGGTTCCCAAACTTTTTCATATGACTGTATGTATATTAAAGATATCAGCGGCCCCAGCACTGACCCCTGCTGGACACCACTCTTAACATCGGCCAGTTCTGATGAGGTTCCTCACACCATCACCCTCTGCTTCCTGTGTCTGAGCCAATTCTGCACCCATCTACAAACATCACCCTGAACTCCCACTTCTTTTAGTTTGAAGCCCAGCCTCTCATGTGGCACCTTTCTGAAAGTCTCGATAAATAATATCACATGCTCCACTTGAATCATAAACGTTTTGTTACTTACTTATAGAATTCTAGCATGGAATTACATTTCTTTTTCATTTTAGTACTTACATGTGACATGCTGGAAACATTTTGATTGCACTGTTTTTTTTATTGTGTTCATAAATGCAAATTTACATGTACTTATTTGGCTGACGTCATTACCCAAGGCACCTTTTAACATTTCTGATACAATTGCTTCCATTTCTTTTGTTTTTCCAATTGGAGCACAGGCAGGCCACATGACTTGCTCAGGGTCACACAGTGGGAGTGGTGGCATTTGAACACACAAGCTCAGAGGGTTTGTTTGAGGTCCAAACCGCTGTGCCACACAATAACTCTTCACAATTCAAACTATTTTTTCTTACTCTAGTTTTTCCGATCTGTGTAATTTGAAGCCCCTCGTACAGCACTTGGTTTGGCCTGATGCTGTGTGGTTTGCCCTGATAATTCATAGCTCTGGGGTCCTCGGCTCATTTCCCAGTGCTGTCAAAGGCTGTGTAGTGTTGGGTTTCTCTAAGCATTCTGGTTTCCATATGTCATTAAATTACATGAGTGAGTGATTTTCAGTTGTCTTGTGTGTGTGTGCGGGGCTCGATTACCCTGAGACACCATTCAGTTTCTGCCTTGCACCTGATGCTGTCTGGACATGCTTGAGTGGAAAAAATGGGGCTCAGAGAATAGATAGATGGACAGATTATGTATTCATTAAATGTAGATGAGTATCATTAAAGTGTGAAGTCAGCAAAATGAATAAAGGATGTGGAATTCCTGACTTTGAGGATTTATGTAGCATCCTGATCAGAGAGATGGTTTGACGCATAAAGTATTAAAAATTTTTCCCATGGTGTTAATTCAGCTTCTGTTCAGATAAAAAAGATCTGTTAAACTTGCTTACAAAAATGTTAGCAGTGCGGATAAAAGACTGTCACACCATGCGTCTTGTGAAATGTAAACCCTTCAGTTAAATGCTTTCAATTTCTGCGCTGCTTAAAATAGAGGAGTTTTACATCGCTAGGCACAGAGGGGCTCTGACTGCCAAGGAAAAAAAGAAAAAAGTCTTCCACTTTTGAATATAAACACATCTGGAATAATGCTAATCATTTAAGAGAACGATTTTAGTTCTTTTTTTTGACAAGGAAAGAACTTTACAAATAATTGGCCTTATTTTAATATCGTATTGAAGAGCCGATCGTTTATGAATGCTGCAGATTAACCAGGCTCGGCTCTCAACGCAATGGCAAATCGCGTGTTGTGACATTCTAATCATTATTCATTCAGCCCCAGATTTCTTTTCCTTTTGTTTGGTTCGCTTTTCTGAAAAGAACAATTACACTTTAATTGTATTTGTAGAAACTCCATGTGCCTTTGTGTAGTAATTTGATTTTTTTAAAGGATTTGATTTGCACTTTATATTTTTGAAGGATTCATTTGAATATAGTTCTTTTTGGCATAAATGGGAACATGGTAAAATAGTTTCCTTCAATAGTTTTACATTGGCTTTGGACAAACTCACTCTGACTTTAGGAAGTTGAGAGTGCAGAACACAGTGAAGTTCTAAAGGCGCTGTTTACAGCTGAGGGTGACACTCTTATTACTCTCATTTCTGACAGTTTGGGGTGGAAACGAGAGAATTTATTAGATACTGTAAGTATGAAAAGCACCCTCTCAACTAGGCAGAGGTACAGATAGATAGATAGATAGATAGATAGATAAGAAAGGCACTATATAATAGATAGATAGATAGATAGATAGATAGATAGATAGATAGATAGATAAGAAAGGCACTATTTAATAGATTGATAGATATGAAAGGCACTATATAATAGAGATAGATAGATATTTGTGAAATGCACTATATAATGGAGATAGATAGATATATGTGAAAAGCACTAAATAATAGATAGATAGAGTGAAAGGCACTATATAATAGATAGATAGATATGAAAGGCACTATATAATAGAGATTGATAGATATTTGTGAAATGCACTATATAATAGATAGATAAGAAAGGCACTATATAATAGATAGATAGATAGATAGATAGATAGATAGATAGATAGAGTGAAAGGCACTATATAATAGATAGATAGATATATGTGAAAGGCACTATATCATAGATAGATAAATAGATAGATAGATAGATGTGAAAGGCACTATATAATAGACAGATAGATGTGAAAGGCACTATATAATAGAGATAGATAGATATATGTGAAAAGCACTAAATAATAGATAGATAAGAAAGGCACTATATAATAGAGATAGATAGATATATGTGAAAAGCACTAAATAATAGATAGATAAGAAAGGCACTATATAATAGAGATAGATAGATATATGTGAAAAGCACTAAATAATAGATAGATAAGAAAGGCACTATATAATACATAGATAGATAGATAGATAGATAGATAGATAGATAGATAGATAGATAGATGTGAAAGGCACTATATAATAGACAGATAGATAAATGTGAAAGGCACTATATAATAGATAGATAGATGTGAAAGGTACTATATAATAGATAGATAGATAGATAGATAGATAGATAGATAGATAGATGTGAAAGGCACTATATAATAGATAGATAGATGGCTCAAAAAATAGCATTTTTATTCTTTACAGTAAAACATTCAAAATTCTAAAAGTGTGCAGTCAGAAGTGTAAAAAGTATAATGTTGAAAATACAGAGCGGGTGTCACTTTCACTGTCCATTTTGATTTCACTGTTAAAAGGGTGCAACAGTTGGGCTCCTGAAAAACATTTTTTACACAATGCCATTATTACTAGGCATGCCTGCAGGTGAGAGGAGAAGACACACCTATACCAATGCCCGAGTAACACTTAGGACTATGGCTTTTCGCATTGCTTCTACAGCCCGAGTTACACTCGGGTCTAATGCAAGGCAAGGGGATTTAAAGATAACATCGAGTAATTTTTTTTTACAAAATGGACATAAATTTATTAATTTTGAAAATGTCTTCTAAATATGTCCATTCATCAAGCTATAAATGTAATATACTCCTCTATAAAAACAGATAGTGATTATTTTCTGTTCAAACAATTACAACAATCTTACATCAGTTTACAATATGAACTCTTTAAGAGTTGACTGCAGCCGGTGTGTCTGTGTGCTTTTTTTGATCGTTTCAGTTGTATCTTTTCATGTTCAGCATGCCTCCCCAAGACGCTAGATGGCAGCTCCACTGGAGTATAGCGGTGCCCCGGATTCTTGCTGGGAATCCTGGGACTTGGAATTTGGTTTTTCAGCCCTATTGGTGCCATGGGTGCCGCCAGGGTGAGCTGTCGAAGGACTGGGGAAGTCATACTTTCCCTATAGCCTTAAAAGTACTAATGGATCACGTGGACAGGAGCCCCAAAGTGCTTTTTTGCTGACTATAGAATTTTGATTTGTCTTGGTCGGGCAGTATATTAAGGTCTGCTGAAGACCCAGCAAGGGAGCCAGTGTCAGGAGGAGGTGGACAACGCTTGCTGGGAGGTGTTGAGGAAAAGAATATTGTGCTTCATTGCTGAACTTATTGTGGATGTGGTGCTTTGGAGGCACTGTGTGGGATGAAGAAATAATAAAATACTTCTTGCTGCTTTAAACCTGTGTCCACAACGTTTGTCTGTGGGGTTTAAAAGGGGCAATAGTGCAACCTAGCGTTCATCCATTTACATAGGTTTGAAGTATTCCCACAATAACGTGCATCCTTTCGTCGCGTATCACATTTTCCTTCATTATTGTTTGCTCAGTGGAGTAAGTTAACTCCAAACAACGCTTTCCTCTCTTTCTGCCTTTGCCTCACAAGCACACTCCCAGTCCTATAGCTAGTGGACCACAGCACTGCCAGGGTGAATGCAGGGCGATGACAAGTGCGGAAGGAAAAGCAGCTCCCGTTTTATGCATTATGACACATTTAATTTAATCATGTTGTCACCATCCAATATTTTGAAGAATAATTTCTAATAAACTTGCATATTACTGAAAATATGTAATATCGATACTTTTAATGTGAACATCGATGTTTAAATTAAAAGGTCAGGACCAGAAGCATCGATATTTGAGTATCACTCTGCCCATCCCTAGCATCCATCCTGACAGAGCTTGAGAGGTTCTGAAGAGAACAATGGCAGAATATTGTAACAATTCGTCCCACCACGCAGACACGACGATCGCTACCGTTAACCTGTCCTAAGCGGTGGCAGATGATAAAAGGATAGGCCAATATCTCACCCCAATAAAGCCCCCATATCCCCTTATTTTACCAGGTTCAGTCACTCCTAATACTGGCGCATTTATAGTCCACAAAAAAACTAATGGTCAATCTGTATAATCATATGAGGAATAATTTATATCAAAAGTAAGGAAAACAAACCCTTCCATATACCCTCCCAACCGTAAATAACCCTTATATGTGACGATACAAATATATATATACTAGCAGAATACCCGCGCTTCGCAGCGGAGAAGTAGTGTGTTAAAGAAGTTATGAAAAAGAAAAGCAAACATTTTAAAAATAACGTAAGATGATTGTTAATGTAATTGTTTTGTCAGTGATATGAGTGTTGTTGTCATATCTATCTATTTATATATATATATATATATATATATATATATATATATATATATATATATATATATAGCAAAATAGCTGCGATTGGCAGCGGAGAAGTAAAAAGAAAAGGAAACATTTTAATAATAACGTAACATGATTGACAATGTAATTGTTTTGTAATTGTCATGAGTGTTGCTGGCATATATATATATATATATATATATATATATATATATATATATACACACACACACAGACACATATATAAACATATATATACATATAAACATATATATATATATATATATACACATTGTCACACACGCGCGCATGGGAGGCAGCTAAAGGGCTCAAGTGAAGGCAGTTCTGAGCCATGCCGGGATGTGGCAGAGCGCACTAACTCTCTTTCTCACTTCCCTGTAGACCTAACCCGGGAGGTTCCACCTGTCTCTCTGGACGTCACTTCTGGGACCGAGCCAATGGAGACAGACCTTGCCAGCTCCGGCCCCTGATGTCACATCCGGGACTAAACCAATGAACGATGAACACATGCCCGACCCTTATGACCTCACTTCCTGTCTCCCCCTTTAAAAGCCTTCCCTTTTCCCTTCTGTGTCAGTCTTGTTTTGGACTCTGTTGTAAGCACTTCAGTGCTGGTATTTAAAAGAAAAACGAAGTTGCAGCCGGGATACCGAATTACATGGGTGGCTGCCCCAAACCTTTTTCTGTCTTTGTCTCGTTTTGTGACAGTGGCGTAGTCGGCAGGATGGAGAAGTCCCAGAAGAGAAGGGGACAGGACCTGCAAAACACCCAGGTGGGAGCGTACCGGGGCCGAGTATTCAGGCGGGAGGGTGCCCGTGGTTCGGCGAGACCCGGTGCGGGCTCCGCTCCCAGCACGCAGAACTAGGCCATCTAGAGAGGCCAGGGAGTGTGCGGGTGGGGCTCACCAATTGGGCTGCCCTGGAGGGGGGAGACAAGAGGGACTCAGTATGCTCTCTTGGGGGAGAGTGCCTGCCCCCCAGTGAAACCACAGCCCCTTTTCCACCTTGGGGTGCCCCAGACTGGCAGGTGAGTAAAATAAGAAGTGGAGGTTGGACCCTGAGAGCCCGACCAGTAAACAAGCCTGGTCCTTATGGGCAAAAGTATGGCAGTGGCTACGGCCCTTGGAAAACAAGCCCTACCAGGTCATTGAGCAGGTAGCGTGCTATCTGCTCCTGAAAGCACTTCCCAGGGCTTCACCCAGCCGGTCTGGGGCGTGCAGTTTAGAACATGTCAGGGCTCATAGAGCTTCTGGAAACACAGAGGGCGGCCTCACACTCTGGGAGAGCAGAACCGCCCTTCTGCCAAACTCAGCCGGGTATGTCCCAAGACCTAGCCCCTCCCTGTATAACCCGGAGCTTGCATCGGCGCGTCCGCGCTGGCACGCAAAACCGCTTGGAGGCGAGGAGGAATGCAGGTGGAGGGGAGGAGGGCTTGGTGTGCTCTGACAAACCCGTTGGCGGTCCCGCATACAGGCGTGGTGATCGTTAACGGGTTTAAAACTTCCGCTCTGCTCGATTCCGCAGCAACATTTCCATTGTTGCCCGCCGCTTTGTGCTACCGCGACAATGGCTAAAATTCAAGACCAGTATAACCTGTGTCCACGGGAAACCGCTGGTACAGCACCGCCGCTGTGTCATTAGCTACGGAGGATCAGTCCAGAAAGTAACCGTGGCAATCCTTCCTGATCCTCCACACCCGGTGATACTAGGGCGGGACTGGTCTGACATTAAAAGCGGTGAGACACATACCACTCCGGGTTAAGTTGGGCCTCGTTATGGACGGAGATGAACCGTCTCAAGCTGCCTCCACGCCGTGTAATCAGCCGGCAGAGAGGTGAAGCAGCCGTCCTGGCTGGCGTGGCAACTCCGGGCCGCCGCAGGCTGACACGTCATCCACCAACGCCCGGCGGGCGGGAGGAAACCACGCCCATTGAGGTCGGCGCTGACCCTCTCTCCGTGTTGCGGTTTCAATTTAAAAGACGCCGGCTTCTTTCAAAGGGAGCAATGGAATGACGACTCCCTGAAGTTTGTAAAAAATGCAGTGGTCCTTGTCAATGGCCAGCGCACTAGTCAGTCGATGCCACAGGGCCCCTACTTTGTGTTAGATAATGACCTCCTTTACCGTGTAGCAATGCATGACGGGCAGGAGACGAGGCTGCTGCTAGTGCCGCGTACCTTCCGGGGCAGGTCTGCGAGCTAGCACACGCCCACCTCCTAGGTGGCCACCTGGGCACCGAAAAAACTCTGGAGCGGATCAAGCTCCGGTTTTACTGGCCAGGAATTAATGAGGAGGTTCGTCGCTTTTGCGCTTCCTGCCCGGAGTGTCAACTGCGACAGATTCCTAGGAGGGACCGTGCTCCTCTTGTTCCTATTCCCTTGATTGGCGTTCCCTTCCACAGAATCGGGTCGACCTGGTGGGACCTCTAGAGCCCTCAGCCCGAGGACACAAGTACATTTTAGTCCTCGTGGATTATGCTACACGATACCCGAAGCTGTTCCGTTGCGCTCAGCTACCTCTAAAGCCATCGCACGGGAATTACTAGGGTATTGCGCGTGGGGATCCCCAAAGAAGTCTTGACAGACCAGGGGACCCCTTCACCTCGGAGACGTTCAAGGAGACTGCCAGATTACTGAAAATAAAGCATTTAAAAACCTCGGTGTATCATCCTCAAACCGACGGATTAGTAGAGAGGTTTAATCAAACTCTCAAGCAAATGCTACGTAAGGTGGTCAGCGAGGATGGAAGGAACTGGGATCAGCTCCTCCCCTCGTCCTTTTGCCTATCGGAAGTCCCACAAGCCTCCACGGGTTCTCCCCTTTGAACTACTGTATGGGCGACAACCTCGGGGCATATTGGATATTTTGAAAGAAGGCTGGGAAGAAGAGGCTCTTCCCACCACTAACATACTGGAGTATATCGCGCAGTTCTGCGATAGATTTGGAAAGATTCGGCCTGTCCTTAAAAGTCACATGGAGGAGGCTCAAGCAGCACAGGTTCGCTACTACAACGCGCACGTCTCTTGGGAGTTCCACCCGGAGATCGGGTCATGGTCCTAGTGCCTACCTCCCACTCTAAGTTGCTTGCCCACTGGCAGGGCCCCTCGAAGTTAAGGAGAGGAAGGGACTGGTCGACTATTTGGTGAGTCAACCCAATCGTGGCCAAAGGAGCGGGTATATCATGTGAACCTGCTGAAACCGTGGAAGGACAGGGACCCGATCCCTCCTCCGGCCAGCCCGCTCACTCTTCGCTCACACACACGACCTTAACTTTGGCGCAGACTTGAGACCCAGGCAGCGGCAGGAGCTGGAAACAGTTATCCGGACCGTTCGAGAGGTAGTCAGTGAACACCCGGAAGGACCTCTCTGATTGAGCACAACATTGTGACAGAGCCGGGTTGTTGTCCGAGAACGCCGTACCGTCTTCCCGAGGCAAAAAGGCTGAAGTGGAGCTTGAGATCAAGCGCATGCTGGAACTAGGTGTAATTGAGGAGAGTTATAGTCCCTGGTCCAGCCCCATTGTGCTCGTCGGTAAGCCTGGCGGAGTTGGAGGTTCTGCAATGACTTCCGTCGGCAACCAAGTCTCCCAATTTGATGCCTATCCAATGCCACGCGTGGGCGACCTCCTCGAGAGGCTTGGACAGGCTCAATACCTGACCACACTTGACATGACAAAGGGTACTGGCAGGTTCCTTTAACGGACTCCGAAGGAAAAACCGTTTAGTACCCCTAGCGGACACTGGCAGTATCGTGTCCTTCCATTTGGGTTACACGGGGCTCCAGCAACCTTTCAGCGTCTGGTGGACAAAGTGCTTCGGCCTCATAACTCATACAGTGCTGCCTACCTAGATGACGTGGTCATCTATTCCAGCACATGGAAGGAACACCTACAGCATGTCCAAGCGGTATTACGGACACTTGGTGAGGCGGGCTCGGATTAATCCCAAGAAATGTTTCTTTGGATTAAGCGAGGCCAAATATTTAGGCTACCTGGTGGGTCGGGTACCGTAAGGCCACAGTGCTCCAAAATTGATGCCATTCTGAAATGGCCCGTCCATGAACCAAGCGGCAGGTCCAAGCCTTTCGGTTAGCGGGTACTACCGCCGGTTTGTACCCGGTTTTGAGAAAGCGCGCCTTGACTGATTTAACAAAGAAGAGGGCCCGAACATTGTGGTATGGACTGCAAAACAGACACTGCATTTGGTGACTTGAAGAAGGCCCTTACGTCCGCACCTATTTTGATGGCACCTAACTTTTCTTTGCCTTTCATCCTCCAGGCGGACGCCGGACACAGGCCTGGGAGCCGTGCTGAGCCAAAGTGTCGATGGTGTGAACACCCGTCATGTTCCTGAGCGGAAACTGTTGGACCGGGAGACCAGGTATGCGGCGGTGGAGAGGAGGCTCTGGCGATTAAATGGGCGATCACTCAGCTGAGGTACTACCTGTTGGGCGTGAGTTCACCCTTGTCACGGACCATGCACCTCTACAGTGGATGGCCCTGCACAAGGAGTCGAATCCGCGGGTCACCCGGTGGTTTCTTGACCTGCAGCCGTACAAGTTTTCGCTCGTTCATCGTCGGGGTGCTCTCCATGCCAACGCCGATGCTCTCTCGGGTTTACGACCTCTCGGTTAAGGTCGCCCGACCCGGGTCTGGGCTGAGGGGGGCCTTGTCACACACGCGCATGGGAGGCAGCTAAAGGGCTCAGTGAAGGCAGTTCTGAGCCATGCCGGGATGTGGCAGAGCGCACTAACTCTCTTTCTCACTTCCCTGTAGACCTAACCCGGGAGGTTCCACCTGTCTCTCTGGACGTCACTTCTGGGACCGAGCCAATGGAGACAGACCTTGCCAGCTCCGGCCCCCCTGATGTCACATCCGGGACTAAACCAATGAACATGAACACATGCCCGACCCTTATGACCTCACTTCCTGTCTCCCCCTTTAAAAGCCTTCCCTTTTCCCTTCTGTGTCAGTCTTGTTTTGGACTCTGTTGTAAGCACTTCAGTGCTGGTATTTAAAAGAAAAACGAAGTTGCAGCCGGGATACCGAATTACATGGGTGGCTGCCCCAAACCTTTTTCTGTCTTTGTCTCGTTTTGTGACAACATCTATACACATATATATATACAGTTATATATATATACACATATACATACATACATACATATATATACATATACATATATATACACATACTGTATATATACACACACACACACATACATACTGTATATACAACATATACATATCTACATATATACTGTATATACACATATATATAAAAATCTAAATATATATATCTACATATATATATATATAGGGTGGGACTCGATTAAAAAATTAATCCAATTAATTAGAGGCTGTGTAAGAATTAATCTTGATTAATCGTATGTAATCGCACACGTAAATTTGTCCCAAATCGCAAATGTTTTTTTTTATTTAAAACAGTTTTAGTGGGCGACAGAATCAAATAATAGACATGGACATGAATATTGTAAACTGAAGCTGTTTTAATTTCTGAAAAAAAAGCTTTTAAACTGCATTTGAATTCAAAACAGAAACAAAAATATCATCCCTGATTAAAATTGGGCAGACTTAAAAATAAAGTGGTAGTTTAAGTACTTTAAGTACATTTTCAGAATAGTATTGTCTTTAAATAATAATAACCAAAATTTCAACATAAAGTGCAGTTTTTCTTCTTAAAAAAATAAGTCAGAAACATAAAAGGTAATTTGACCAACTTAATCTTTAAACACTGAGTAACCTTAGCCAAAATTATTTTGTACATTAGGCTAAAACAGTGTGATCATTGAACATTTTGTAATTAGATGTATTTAGAATTACTAACGGTCACGGAAGTCCAATGATCCCCAGTAAGAGCCACAAAGTCCGCTTTCTGTAATGCATCTAATTTTGCTTGCTTTTCAGTGTGCACAAAACCATGCTTTTATCAAGGCTTCGCTCGGGAAGTCAAAATGATCAGTCGTAGGAACGCGCTTTATTCCGACTCTAACATTTTTGTAGCTGTGATGTGTGCATCAGTGTAATGGATGTACCAGGAAATCATGCATTGACAAAAGTTCCCGTTTGCTTGGAATTGAAAGTGTGATTAAATGCGTTATTTTTTAACACGTTATGGAGTACATGCATCGAAGCTTCTCAACTGTGCTTGTGCTAAGAAAGGGAAAATTTTAAAAATAACGTAACATGATTCTGCGTTAACCTAATATTTTTTCATACGTCCCAAACCAAGGAGATGGGAAGGTAAAATGAATCGGGTAGCGCTGACATAGTCAGTACACCCTCTCGGAATCGAACCTCGAATGTCGGCGTTAGAGGCAAAGACTCTACAATTGCGCCACCGCTTGTCTATGCTAAAGTATGTATTGTAGATCGGGCTATAGATATACATTTATATATATACCCGTGTATCGCAGTGGAGAAGTAGAAGTTATGAAAAAGAAAAGGGAACATTTTAAAAATAACGTAACATGATTGTCAATATACAGTAATTGTTTTGTGAGTGTTACTGAGTGTTGCTGTCATCAAGGATTTGATTATCATTATTTCTTTCAATCAGGTTCGTATTTGTAGGATGTGTTGTGTTCAAGTTACATTCCGTGTTTGTCAATCGTTGTAAAGATGACAGGTTTCATTCATCGATTAGTTCCTTACTGCATCAATAAACAGCTCGTCTTCCTCTTTATCTGAGACGTGACAAACTGCAGGCACGGGTTTTTTTTACGCTGTCTTCCTTTAGCGGGACATTGACTTTTTCCACCGTGTGCTTTGTTTCCACAGTAGCTGCATTTATGAATATGCTTATTAGACGCTTCATATTTTTTGCTGCCTTTTCAATTGTGTAATTCGGTTTTGTTCAGCTCTTTGGAACTGTTGCTTTTTATCTGTGCACTGCGTCAGTTCACGTGAGCCACTCGGTGTACATGCATCGAAGGTTCCCAGCTGTGCTGGTGCCATCTCATGCTATGTCCATAGCTTTATTTAATGTTACCTTAGTCCTGGCACTTAAAATTTTCTCTGGCAGTTTCGCTGAGTTTGTGTCAAACACCACCCTGACCATCTCATCTTCCTCTCCATAAGCACAGTCCTTCACCCGTGAATATTTACCCGTGGCAGTTTGCTATTGGATTGCCGCTGACGGACGGCCTTATATGGGCAGGCACTAAATTACAAACGCCAGCGGCAGCCTGTCTATGAACTTAATTTAAAGTGTAGGTTTACATCGTGCTTTGTTTCCGAAGTAGCAGAACTCGCTTCTTATTGTTTCGCTGCCTTCTCAATTATATAATGCATGTTTTCTTGAGCGCTTTTTTGAGGTCTTCCTGGTTTTCTATGTACTGCGTGATTACATGGGAGGCGTGATGATGTCACACGAAACTCCGCCCCCACGGCATTGAAGCTCATCTCCATTACAGTAAATGGAGAAAACTGCTTCCAGTTATGACCATTACGCGTAGAATTTCGATATAAAACCTGTCCAACTTTTGTAAGGAAGCTGTAAGGAATCAACCTGCCAAATTTCAGCCTTCCACCCACACGGGAAGTTGGAGAATTAGTGATGAGTCAGTGAGTGAGTGAGTGAGTGAGTGAGTGAGTGAGTGAGGGCTTTGCCTTTTATTAGTATAGATATATATATATATACACAGATATATATATATATATATATATATATACACAGAATATATATATATATATATTGTCAAGCTTGGGTTACAGAATTGCACAGAAACACTGGAGATTGCTGAGTCAGGAACTTTTATTCAAACACTTCAAACGAAACATACAGTATGTCCCTTTGAAAGGTAAAACAAGCTCCGTGTGAAGACAGAGGAGACAGATCCATCTCCCTCAATTAAAAGTAAACACAAACATCTTGTGGCAGATGGCTGGGGTCCATAAACAGCCGGGACGCCTGGATAGACCACGAGAGGGACAATACCTCCCCTGGATCACGAGAGGGCAGTCGCCCTGGCTTGCTGGGGGGCCATGGAGGGCTGGGAACAGCTGGGAAGCTCATCCCTGTTGGGGCCTGTGGCCACCACCAGGGGGTGCCCAGAATATTAACGAATCCTGGAATGAACTGCCAGAACTAAGTCCAGGAACATCCGGAGTGTTTCCGGGTGCTCACATGGCACCAGGAAGTGTCATCAGCAAATTATAAGGAAGCACTTGGAGCACATCCGGGGTGGTATAAAAGGGGCTGCCTCACTCCTGTTGGTGAGCTGGAGTTTGGAGAAAGGAGACAGAGCTTGTGAGGATGGGAGTAGATGCGAGAGAAGAGAAACTGTTGGTGACTGTACATTGTGTAAGAAGAAAGGTAATAAAACGTGTGTGTTTTAGGACATTTGGTGTCTGTCTGTCTTTGCCCGAGAGCTGTCTTTCCACAATCTTAAACACAAACATCTTCCTCTTCATATTGGTGCGCGTCAGGTGTGGGACCCCCAACAGGAGCAGAGGACATCTAGGGGAGAAGAGAGAGAGAGACAAAGCAAAGAGCCAAAAAGACAGGTGCTGTTCAGGCTTTTAAATATGTGAAGCGCTGCGAGCGAAGAAAATCACGTGACAGAGCAGCAGCGGCAGCCCAGCAGTGACGGAGCAAAGAGGAGGTAAACTGTATTTATTCACATTGTATCAGTGTTTAAGAAGAGGTTTCGTAGCAGCGACCGTGTCTTCTAGGAGTGCGTTCAGCCCTCCACTTCACAATATACATATATACAATAAGAATATCCCTCCCCCAGTTCCCCTTCCAGATCTTATAAATAGGTACACAGCTCTGACCCTTGATGCCAGCAGGCGAAATGAAGAGTTCTAGCAATTGCTGACTCAGAGCAGCAATTAAATCTTCGCCATAAAAAGTATACAGTCAGTCTTGCGCCATAATACAGAACAGTAAGTCCTTCAACAAGCTGTTTTCCTCTAGGAAGGGCTAGGCTCCCTGGTTGGAATAAGTTCTATTGCAATTGCAGCGTCTTAGTTACCCGAAACTATATAGATATAAAATTAAAAGGCGAAACCTCTCCATTAGTGATACGATAGTAAGAAATCACATAAGAGAAAATAACTTAGCTTTCTTTAATGATGATTTATGCAGCATTACAGACAAAGGAAGCCAAATGGCAAGATAATTACCCAGGTGAAATCTCGATGTATACAGTCTGCCATTTTCGTTGCTGCACTGGAAGGGTTTTTAGGACCAAATGATGATATCCCCCATCCATCCTGGTTATCTGGTGTGCTGGGCAATGTTCCAAGGCTTTATACCCCTTCTCCATATGCAGGTAAATCATGCCATTCCAAACAAGGCAAGGGGAATATTCAATTTCATCTCCATCATACAGAAATAGTCTTTTTCTTTCAGCTGCTCCTGTTAGGGGTTGCCACAGCGGATCATCTTCTTCCATATCTTTCTGTCCTCGTCATCTTGTTCTGTTACACCCATCACCTACATGTCCTCTCTCACCACATCCATAAACCTCCTCTTAGGCCTTCCTCTTTTCCTCTTCCCTGGCAGCTCTATCCTTAGCATCCTTCTCCCAATATACTCAGCATCTCTCCTCTGCACATGTCCAAACCAACGCAATCTCACCTCTCTGACTTTGTCTCCCACACATCCAACTTGAGCTGACCCTCTAATGTCCTCATTTCTAAACCTGTCCATCCTCATCATGCCCAATGCAAATCTTAACATCTTTAACTCTGCCACCTCCAGCTCTGTCTCCTGCTTTCTTGTCAGTGCCACCGTCTCCAACCCATATAACATAGCTGGTCTTACTACCATCCTGTATACCTTCTCTTTGACTCCTGCTGATATCCTTCGGTCACAAATTTTTAGCCTTCGCCACCTCTCTCTTCAGCTTGCACTTTATCTTCTTGTACTCTTGTCTACTTTCTGCATCTCTCAGACTATCCCACTTCTTCTTTGCCGACCTCTTCCTTTGTATACTCTCCTGTACAGTAATCCCTCGCTATATCGCGCTTTGACTTTCGCGGTTTCACTCTATCGCAGATTTTAAATGTAAGCACATCTAAACATATATCACAGATTTTTCACTGGTTCGCCGCTTTCTGCGGACAATGGGTCTTTTAATTTAGGTTACATGCTTCCTCAGTTTGATTGCCCAGTTGATTTCATACAAGGGACGCTATTGGCGGATGGCTTAGAAGCTACCCAATCAGAGCATGTATTGCATATTAACTAAAACTCCTCAATGCTATGATATGCTTCCCACGCTGTGCTTGTTTGCTTCTCTCTATCTTTCTCGCTCTCTCTGCCTGACGGAGGGGGTGTGAGCAGAGGGGCTGTTTGCACAGAGGACACAGACGCCTCTACAAAATGCCGCTTTATCCGAGGTGCTTCTGTATACTTAAAAGCATGTATTGATTTTTTGATTGTTTGCTTTTCTTTGCGAGCGCTCTCTGACATTCTCTGCTCCTGACGCGCACCTTTATGACGGCGCTCCTTTGAAGATAAGATATGTTTGCTTTCTTTTAATTGTGAGAAAGAACTGTCATCTCTGTCTTGTCATGGAGCACAGTTTAAACGTTTGACTAAAGGGTGTTATTTCATATCTAGAGGGCTCTAATAATGTTAACAGGGTGGGAGAGTTTATAAGGGCTTAAAATATATAAAAATAACTACACAAACATATGGTTTCTACTTCGCGGATTTTCACCTATCGCGGGGGGGTCTGGAACGCAACCTCCGCGATCGAGGAGGGATTACTGTATTTCCTTATTCCATCACCAGGTTTCCTTTTCCTCCTTCCTCTTTCCAGATGTCACGCCAAGCACCCTTCTTGCTGTCACCCTTACTACTGCTGTAGTATTCCCAGCTGTCTGGTAATTCTTCACTACCACCCAGTGCCTGTCTCACCTTCTCCCTAAACTCAACCTTGCAGTCTTCCTTTTTCAATTTCCACCGTTTGATCCTTGGCTCTGCCCTCACTCTATTCCTCTTCTTGATCTCCAATGTCATCCTACAGACCACCATCCTATGCTGCTTAACTACACTTCCCCCTGCCACCACTTTGCAGTCTTCAATCTCCTTCAGATCAACTCTTCTGCATAGGATGTATTCTACCTGTGTGTATCTTCCTCCTCTCTTGTACGTAACCCTATGTTCCTCCCTCTTAAAATATGCATTCACCATAGCCATGTCCATCCTTTTGGCAAAATCTACTATCCTCTGACCTTCTTCATTCCTCTCCTTGACACCATACCTACCCACCACCTCCTCGTCTCCACTGTTCCCTCCACCAACATGCCCATTGAAATCCGCTCCAATTACCACTTTCTGTCCCTTAGGTACACTGTTCATCACTTCATCCAACTCACTCCAAAAATCTTCTCTCTCACTCATTGTACACCCAACTTGCGGTGCATATGCACTAACAACATTCATCATCGTACCTCCGATTTCCATTTTCATAATCATTACTCTGCCTGACACTCTTTTCACCTCCAAAACACTCTTGACATGCTGTTCCTTCAGAATAACCCCTACTCCATTTCTCCTCCCATCCACACCATGATAGAACAATTTGAATCCCCCTCTGATCCCCCTGGCCTTACACCCCTTCAGTTTAGTCTCTTGTATGCACAATATATCAACCTTCTTTCTCTCCATCATATCTGCTAACTCTCTTTCCTTACCAGTCATACTGCCAACATTCAAAGTTCCTATCCTCAGTTCCACTCTCTTTACTTCCCTCCTGTCCTCCGGACATGTCTCCCTCCTCTTCTCCTTCTTCTTCATCGGCCATACAGAATACATACATACAGAAACAGTACAATGCCCATTTTCATAGTTGTCCCTTTCTAATGCTTGCCTAGCAATTCTAAATGCTGAGCACCTTTGTACTAAATCTGGCTCAGCTGTGCATGTAAACAGAAAAGAAAAACAGATTTAACATGTCTGCACAGAGTACAGTGACATTAAACTTATATTCTGATTACACAAGCTCATCCGAGTCCATGGGAAATAGTGGAATGTTCAGTTCACCCATCAAAAAGAATTACTTCCACCAAACCGTCAGGACATTTAGAAGCTCTTGGACTTTGTCTCATGGCCCAGGCAGTTGTTGATCTGCTTCGTTTGATTTTTCCCCGTCTCCTTCTTGGCTCTCTTCTCTCCCTTTAAATGGCGTGCTTTATGTAAATTGCTACCCGAGAATGGAAAAAAAAAAAAGGAAACCAGAAGTCTGGGGCACCGCTGTCAATCTCAGTCTGTAAATTCAATCCCCACAACAGCAGATAAACACATTATTTCTATTTATGTGGCTGCGCTACAACATCCAAGTATAAGAAGTTTGTCACGTCACATCCCAGAAGACTCCAGGCTGGAATCGCTGCCATCTACTAGAGCCTCAACTACAGTTAGTACTGAGTACAGGGTCTGAATACTCATGCCATTGGGATGCTTCAGTTTTTTTTATTTTTAATACGTTTGTAAAAATTCCTAAAGCCCTGTATTTGCTTTGCCATTCTGGTGAGTGTTGCTTGATGGTGGAAAAAAAATAAATAAATAAAATGATTTTGGTACAGGGCAGCATGGTGGCGCAGTGGTAGTGCTGCTGCCTCGGAAGGTTCACTTCCCATGTTCTGTCTGTGTGGGTTTCCTCCCACAGTCCAAAGACATGCAGGTTAGGTGCACTGGCCATTCTAAATTGTCCCTAGTATTTGCTTGGTGTGTGTGCCCTGCGGTGGCCTGGCTTGCTGTCTGGGATTTGTTTCTTGCCCTGGGATTGGCTCCTGTGACCCTGTAGTTAGGATATAGTAGGTTGGAAAATGAATGGATGAATGGATTTTGGTACAAAGCTACAACATAACAAAATGTGTGAAAGGTCTGAAGACTTTCCAAAGGCACCATATGCATGCACAAAACTCCCTCCACAATTTTTAGAACAGAAACACAATTGTTTATCATTACAAATAGCATAATTAATAAAACAGTTTGGTCTGTTAAGTTAAGAGCTGCTTGTATTGAATATCTTAACCAAACAATTCCTAATATTTTGACTCCCTTAGGCTTTTCAGAACACTAAATATCCATCCATCCCTCTATTATCCAACCTGCTATATCCTAACTACAGGGTCACGGGGTCTGCTGGAGCCAATCCCAGCCAACACAGGGTGCTAGGCAGGAAACAAACCCCGGGCAGGGCACCAGCCCACCGCAAATTAAACAATTCATTATTTTATTTTTTTTTCTGTTATGGCTGCAATCCAGAAGGAAACACAAACAATGGGAAACAATCATTAATCTAACGACATAATCATACTTAATCCACCTTGACTGTATCAAGTGAGTGTTTTACCTGGACGAGTGCATTTCGATTTTGTTCCCTCAGCCTTACGGTGCAGTTTTCAGCTTTGATGAAACACTCTGAACAGTTCAGTCTGCGTAGTAATCTTTAAAAGAGCTAACACCCTGCTTGGTTCCTAATTGTCTCTGAATACTTCTTTTCAAGGGAGAACAATTTTCAGCTATCTCCAGCCCCAATTATATAATTATTTCTGCAATCATCATCTATCTACAAAACCCTGTGGTGTAAACTTGGAAGAAATTAAAGTAACTAAGGTTCAACATAAGCACTGAGCAGGCTTCGCTTTTTGTTCTTTTTTTATTTAATAGGTTTAAAATTATTTATTTTTTAATTTATGGAACCTATTATGTACTGCGTGCCTCTAGTGTATATTTATTAACAAATATTTTACAAAGGCAATATTAAGGTGTCTAGTGATAGCTCTAATGGGAATACAAGGTAGAATTATCCAGTCATTATGGAGTTGCATTGTAAGCCATTTTTCAGAATTAATGTTCTAGGGTAGTAAGACGTGGGCACTGCTTGGGGACATTTATTAATCCGTTCATTTACTGGACCTTTTCAAACCAACTAGAATCTTGTGTAGAGCTGTTGGGGGTCTAGAGCATTCTAAGGCCGGGTTATACTTCACGCGACACATGATCCAGCGGACGCTACTACTACACAAGTGTTTTACTATTCATACTTGTGCACATGCTTTACATAATTCTGGAAGATTCCAACATGGTGGCACTGCGAGTGAGAAAACGTTCGGCTTCGCTGTGTTGTGAATTGCCTAAAACATCCATTAACTTCCGAGGACATTTAGGTTTATATTTCCATTATATTTTGTTCAAGACAAGACAACAGAAGAACTACATTCAAGACAAATCAAAGCATGTCTTCTTCCCAGTTTTATCTCACTTTTAAAACAGTGTTGCAACAAAGAAAGGAAGACATACTGGTGGCTCAATTACTTTATAACCTGAGAAAGGATGGACATCTAATTATTTTACAGCCTGGAAAAGGAAGATCTGCCACTACCTCGGAGAACATCAAAAAACAGTTTTATTGTTTGGGAAAATGAATTCATTCATCATATTGACAGCCAGCCAATCAGAATACCTAACAATCACATCTTGCAAAACCCCCCAGTGGAATTTTAGAATAAATATGCCTCATCTGAGGAGCGATATAGTTAGTAAGTGAGTAAGGAAATAAGGAAGGAGGGAGGAAGAAGAAGGGACAAAGACGTCACTGGTCATCAGAAAAGCATGATGAGCAACTACGAGTGCTCGATCACAAGCTGCCTGCGAATTCATCCTTGTTATATGTAACTTTTTCTTAAGCTTTTTCTAAAGACTATAAATATCCAGACTTTTCTATCAGTCCTATTTTCTATTATTCTTTATTCCAGTGGTATTATTATTATTCCTGTAATAAATACCATACTGCTTTTAACTTTCTATGATTTGTCTTCATGTCCAGAGGGATTGAAGTAATAAGTTAGATTTCTTTGAGCACCTGGGGCCTCATGTATAACGCCGTGCGTAGAACTCGCACTATAACATGGCGTAAGCACAAAAGCCGAAATGTGCTTACGCACAGAAAAATCCAGATGCAGAAATCTGTGCGTACTCCAACTCCCACGTTCTTCCGCTACATAAATCACGATCAGCGTGAAAACTAACGCTCGTGCACGCGCATTATGTAACGCCCCAACTCCTCCCAGAATTACGCCTCTTTGAATATGCAAATCAATATAAATCACCCTTAAGCTCAGCCTTCTGTGAAAAGACAATGGGAAAAGCACGGGGAAAATATAAGAATTTCAGTGAATACCAAGTGGAGGCAAATGAAAAATATACTATTTGTTTAATTAAACCGTGGTATAATCAACAAAAGGAAGTTGATCGAGTGACATAGCGTGTTGGAGAAACTTGAAAGCTCAGATATCAGTCGCCGTGAAAAGGCGAGTCGTAGCCTACCGTCTGAGTGTCATATGAAAGCTTTTTAGGGTACAGAGAAAAAAAAGGCACAGTGGGGAAAAAAGCACGAAATGTCAACTTCAATCTCGAAATTTCCACTTTAATCACATAGTTTATTTTGTCATTAAAGTAGAACATCATAAACGTCATCTTAAAATCATTTACTTAACCAGTTTCTCAAATCACATCGTAATTAAAGTAGCACGTTAAATGCTTTGTTTTGTATTTGATCTTCTATGTGATCTATGTGTGTGAATCACTACTTGCTTCTTAAACCGGCTCTCTTCCTCCGACTGTACACATAATCCATTACATTCGTGATATTACAGCTCTCTGAATAACTAAAATACTGAGATGTATACGTGATATTATTAAGAGTTAAAGCACGTTATTAAACATGGGTTTTACAGCGCAGCGATTGTGCACGGCCATCGATGAAATTATTTATTGCAGCAGTACCAGGGGCGGCTCTAGGTTTATGGTGGCACTGGGCAGAAAAAGAATCGGTGGCTCCTTCGCCCGCCAATGTCAGTGAGGTAGCTTATGCACGGCGGATGGCCACATCCGTTGCAGACACTAGCCGACACTAGCATTTTTTTGTCGAAATTTGCCGCTGCATTTTTAGCTGTGTCGTTATTTTCTCTTTCTGTTTTATATTCAATATGTATTGACGTGGCCGCCCATGCAGTTCTTGCTTTTCTTTCTCCAAGTAACCGATTGCCACACAATCAGCTCTGTAATAGATGTTAAGCCATCTGTAAACTTAGAGCACTGATTCTTTAAAAAGTTTAAGGAACATTAAAATGTCTTCGTAGTACATGTTTAATTATTCTATCCTTCACGCCAGTCCCAGTGAAGAATATAGATTATTTAAATGAAGTTAAAGTTTTATCTGTATAATTTAACAAACATATTTTGCTGCATTTCACCTTAAAAATGATATCGTCATCATATGTAAATACGCGCTTTATAAAGTGGCTCAGGTTGTGTGATATTGTAACTGTAGTACAAGTTTACAGTGTGGTGATTGTACTTATAAGTACAAACAGTTCTACAAGGAGCAGTGATTGAGTGCGTTTATAGTTCTTGGGATGAAACTTTTTCTGAACCTCGAGGTCCGTACAGGAAAGGCTTTAAAAGTTTTGCCGTGGCTGAGGTAGCGTGTGCCTGATGCTGTATACCAATAATTCTCTTTCCGATCAGCTGCTGCTGTGATCCACACTCAGATACAGTTATATAAATACTCAGAGTGCTGCAGTGAGAGTAATATGTTAAAAGATGATCCGCTGTGGCAACTCCTAACGGGAGCAGCTGAAAGAAGAAGGTGCAGTGAGAGTAACAACGCTAAAGCAGTTATGGTATTTGGAATACTATGGCTATTCACTGGACCATTATATTGTTACAAGTTAATTACAATCAGATGCATTACACTAATAAACAATATGCGGTTAGTTTCAGTGTATTTATAAAGCCGCATCAGGAAAATAAAAAGAGTAACCACACAGGAACAGTAGCACTGCTTTGACGCTGGGTGCCGCCAGTCTGCAAAACCGAGTGGAGAACTTGCGTACGACAAGGCATGAGGTACCGTGGAAAAGTGCGTGGCTTTACGCCAAGTGTAGGTTTTATACATCGCAATTTGAACGTGGAAAAGTTCTTATGCAACATTTCTGTGCGTACGCACCGTTTATACATGAGGCCCCTGGTGCGGCCGACGGTTTGCCATACGCTTCATGCTGCAAGGTTTATTAAGGCTGAGGGTGTGAGCACCACCCAAAAGAAAGGAACAGTATGTAAAGTAAAGCATTCTTGGCTGATAAATGGCCTATAGTCAAGGGTGCTGAGCCTTTGTATGTTTAAATGTATTTTTGTAGACCAAAAGTAATATTTAGGTCTGAGATATCATTAAAACATTGTATGTTGTTCATGCCAATAATAAGTAAGTCTCTTGAAATGCTGAGAGAGTGACAGACTGTGTTATTCCTAAGGCACTTGTGTGGTTTAAAGTGCCAGAGGTTAACCAGCTGTGTGTGTGTCACTCATGGGGCACTATTGTGGTTAAGGTCTGTCTGTATGCGTATAGCTATGTATGTGTGTGTTAATCTTAAAGTGAAACAGCAGACCAACCTGATAACAAACTTAACGAGTATACTTACCCTAGAGGGAAAACAGGTAAAGGGTAAGTAGATAGATAGATAGATAGATAGATAGATAGATAGATAGATAGATAGATAGATAGATAGATAGATAGATAGATAGATAGATAGATAGATACTTTATTAATCCCAAGGGGAAATTCACATACTCTAGCAGCAGCATACTGATAAAAAACAATATTAAAGAGTGATAAAAATGCAGGTATAACAGACAGTAACTTTGTATAATGTTAACATTTAAGTGTGGAATTGAAGAGTCGCATAGTGTGGTGGAGGAACGATCTCCTCAATGTGTCAGTGGAGCAGGACAGTCTGTCGCTGAAGCTGCTCCTTTGTCTGGAGATGATAGAGGGGAATACAATGATAATACATTTACATCCATCAGTCTAGGGATGCGTCCATTCCAGTTAGCATTGGGTACAAGACAGAAATAAAATCCCTGGATGGGGCATGAGCTCATCGCAAGGTGAACACAAGCACTCACATACACTAGCGTCATTTTAGCGCCACCAAATCCCCAAACCTGCAAAGCTTTGGAAGGGAGCTAGAGCACACTGTGGAAACTCACCAGAGAAACATGCAAACTGCAGGCAGGGAACACCAGGGACTGGACTACCTGTGAGGTAGTAGCATCACCATACTGCCCCCAAATGTGTAATTATTATCAGTATTCATTATTTAAATGAAGTTAATGACATCTGTAAAATGTAACAAACATACTTTAATGCATTCCATCATGAAAGTGATATCAGGTAGAAATCTAAGGATTCTAAATGTGCAGAGAGCTGGAATATCATAAATGGAATGTGTTCTGTGTGGCGATTGCTGCTTGCCGTTGCTGTCAGTTCAGGAGGAAGCCCCAGAAGCAGGTAGCGATTAACAACTGGGTTGGTTTTAAGACGACGGTCTACTTTAATGACAAAGTAAACGATTAAAGTGGACATTTCGAGATTAACGGCAAAATTTACACTTTAATCAATAACAGACCAAATATCAAAATAGAGTCAAAAATCATTAATTAATCATTAATCATAGTTAATCAAAAACAGACCTTTTTCACCATGTCCTTAATTTTTTTCTCTGTGGCTCAAATACAGCGCCGTTCATTCTGATGATGTTGTGAAGGTGCAAAAAAAAAAAAGACGGCAGAGAAGATGGTATGTGAGAAAATGTATCGCGTCTTTACGTTGGGGAATTTAAAAAGCACGACGCATGCATTTCTATGTCGACATTTTGCTTCACCACATGGAACCATTCATCAAACATCGAAGCACACGCACATCACTCCGCAAAGCAGCTTTCTGTCACATGTAAATAGTAAATGGAAACTCTGACGTCACGTTCCGACTTGATCACACTGCGCCCCCAGAGTTTTTGCTGGGATTGCATCTCACGCTAATTGCTGAGAACTTTTCAGAGGATGTTTCAAATGTGTGGCAGCCATGATGTGTACGCGTATGTGTTCTGAGTTTGAAGTATAACCGAGCCCTAATAGCACCAGAGGCCTGGTAGGAATCCAACCTCGCAATAGGGTACCATTGTAATGTTAGAGAAAAGTAGCAAGAAAGAGGAGTAGGACTGGGAGAGGAGACATCGTCAGAAACGGGAAATGAGGTCAAAGCCATGAGGTCAAGAGCTCTTTGGTCACCACAAATGTAAAAGCAACAATAGAAGTTGTCAAGAATTGAAAGCCAGAGTCAATAATCAAAGTAAAGATTTGCTTTTTAAAGCAAGTGTTTCATTGAGAAAATGAGTTTGTTATCCACAAATCTTGGACAAAGAAGCATGTCAAAAACTTTAACACATCGCATGATGATGATGAGGTCATACACTACAAAGAAAAGCTCGTAGCAAGTGGGAGAGGCGTCCTAACAATGAGTGGAAGAAAACGGTGGTGACCACAACAAACAAGATGGTGGAGACAACCGGCCAAAATAATTCACAAAACGTATACACACCTTATTTCAAAAGACTACTGCTAAATCTGAATTCCTTGACCCAAAAACCCTTAGAAAGAAAACCAAAATGATAAAATCTATTGAAATAAATGTGTAAAAAATTTATTAACGGTTATGGGCATCACTCCACAGGGGTCCTCACCTCAGACAAGGTTCATGGTTCAACAAAACAAAACAAAAAAAAAACCAATGAGAATACAGTATGTGTGTTATGAAGAGGAGTTTGAGACATCGTGAAAGGGGGTGTGAGGCCTCCAAAGCAGACTAAGGCATTTAATAGCCTTCCTTACTGCAGCCTCACCTCTAGGCAGCCAGATGTCAGCTACTACCTGCAGGCTAAAAATGAGAAACTGGATTTAAAAGTTCAAAATGCAATCAAAGTTCCAAAATATATCAAAACATTTTAATAAAGGGAGAGAAAACCATAAACCTCTGGCATTTAAAGATAATCCCAGTTGAACTCTTTATAATTTGAAAGGTGTCTAATAAAAAATAAGAAAAAAGTCACATATAATGCTTTCCACATCTATCTATCTATCTATCTATCTATTATATAGTGTCTTTCATATTATCTATCTATCTATCTATCTATCTATCTATCTATCTATCTATCTATCTATCTATCTATCTATCTATCTATCTATCTATCTATCTATCTATTATACTGCCTTTCATTATCTATCTATTATATAGTGTCTTTCATATCATCTATCTATCTATCTATCTATCTATCTATCTATCTATCTATCTATCTATCTATCTATCTATCTATCTATCTATCTATCTATCTATCTATCTATCTATCAGTCTAATGCCTTTCACATCTCTCTATCTATTTATATCTGCCATATGGTGCCTTTCCTAACTATTTTATATTTTTACATGACATGTGAGTGTTTGTGTCTGTGTGTGTGGGTGTGAGTGACCATCTTTGTGCATCTCTCTTTGTGTATATCCTTCTTCTGTCATCGTGTTGCTGCCCACCATATCCCCTTTTCAGACCTGATGTTTGGAGCCCTCCTCCACACTAATACAGACCTTAAGCGGCACTTCATCACACTAAATTTCCGAGTAAAGCAAGCATCCATCCATTGATTGAGTAACATGCACATTGTTAAACATTTTGACGTATAGGCCATATCTGCTGTTTTTGCCCAGTTTTGCCAAAAACAATTAAGTATCCAGATAAGCCACATGGGTGAATATTATGTCAATCACACCGGCCTTCATGGAGGTGAAATCTTACACTGTGCACAGGAAATGCACTTTTTAACACTAAAAGACTGACGTCAGTGCATGTGTTAAAATGATGAGCGTAAAAAGACTCGCAGCAGCAGGAGTCAAGTAGAAGAAAAAAAAGAAACAGTGAAAGCAGCACATCAGAGTGGAGGCCTTGCAGAGCGGCACCCAACTTGTAGTATAAAGGCCTGGTCTTACTAACAACATCTCATTTATTTGTTAAATTATGTAAATGCATCGCCAAAGTTTCCAAACACCAGATTGGCTTGAAATCTTCCGGCTACTTTTGAGAGGCTAATAGAAGCACAAGTGCACTAAACTTACAGTTACGATTCCTCCTTTAGATAAAGTCATTCTCTGCAGATGAAGTAGCTTTTCAGAATAGTGAAGATGAATTCCATCTTCCTGGCTGCCAAGCTCACTCATCTGTCAACCACTGACTGACTTGCCCGTCTTATTGCTGTTTTTTCTCTTCATTTCCTTATACTGCTCTCTGCTACAATCAAATGAATGGCCTGTCTGATTTTACTGGCTCTTCCTTGAGTAGTTTAGTGTCATCCTTCAGGGCAGCCTGCAGTCCCCAGTCTATTTTCTGCTATCTTACTGTATTTCATCAGAGTCCGGGGTTCAAATCCTGGCTGACTGAGGACAACCTGTGAAATATGCATGGTCTCCCAGTGTCACTGAGTTTTTCTCAGCGTGTCTTCCACCTCCAAACAGGCTTTCTGGGTGTGAGTGAGCCCCTTATCCAGGACTGCTTCCTTAAATTGTTTTTACTACATTAAGAACAAATCCCTTTCATTGCCTGCACCGTTCTTTTGTTTGTTTTTAGGTTGTATCCGTAAACTTGGACAAACTAGGAAGTTTTTAATGCCACCCTTATATCTAGCAACTCATGAGTATGGTTGATTTTAATGCACTTGTATTTAACATTAAATGTACAATGAAAACTATAGACTGTTGCCTAAAAACCTCTAAACAGATCCTACATATTAAATTATCATTTCTATACTTAAAATAAGATACATACAAAATGACAGAATATAAAAAAAGGGAAATCTAAAACAACAACATATTTGAAACTACAGAGAGAAGGAGATTAATATATATGATGATAAGAGACCATACAATGTAGTGTAATAAACCACAGAGTATGTAAAAGAAGTTAGCGGGAAAAATTAAATAGAATAAATGACACTTGCAAAAACAGTCAAATAACAAAATGATCCCAATAAAATGAATATAATTTATAAAAAAAAAGTACAGATAAGAAAGTAACCTAACAAAATGTCAAGAGAGATAGCATTAGGATGCAGCACAAGTAGTCAAAACAAGCAAAGTAATGCTTGACAACAATATGAATAGTGTCACACACGTGCGACTAGGGGGCAGCTAAAGGGCTTGAGTAATTGTAATTCTACACCAGACCAGGGGGTGGCGGAGTGTGCTGACCTGTCTCTCTCAGTTCCATGCAAACCATTCTCAGGAAATCCACTCCACTTCTGGTCCCGGTGCATATGATGATGTCACTTCCTGTGATGGAACTCATAATGATGCCACTTCTGGTGCCTCTGAAGGTGTCACATCCGGTCCGGTGCATATGATGATGACACTTCCTGTGATGGAACCCATGAAGATGCCACTACTGGTGCCTCTGAAGGTGTCACTTCCGGTCCGGTGCATATGATGATTCCACTTCCGGCCCTGGCACTCATGATGATGTCACTTCTGGTTCCAGTGCCTCTGAAGACTCCACTTCACGTCCCGGTGCATATGATGATGTCACTTCCTGTGATGGAACCCATGATGACGTCACTTCCAGTGTCCGTGCTTTTATTACTTTTACATGGATCACCATAAGGCTTTGTGGCTGATAACAGACTTAATTTAATTCAAAATACAGTGACTGAAGAGCTTACAAGAGCCAGAAAATATGAACAGTATATATCACCTCTGTTTTGCTTTCTTTACATTTTCTTTCTGCAAATTTTGTATTATTTTGTATTGAATTATTAGGTACTGGTGATCACCTGTATCACTTTGCATAGTTAACACTAGAATTACCAGAGCCTACGAAAAAACTCGTAAATCCGTCCCACCTTAAATCGCTTCTTAAAACCGTTCTCACCTCTCTGCCAGCGTCTTTTGTTAATCTAAATGTGCTGATAAAAGAAAAGCTGCAAGTAGCCGGCTATTCCATCCCCCCACCGACTTAGAACGGGCACAAACTTCTGCCAGCTCATGCCTTGATTGATTATCTGGGAGTGAAGTGGAGTTTTAGAGTGGAAATAATAGATCGTTATTTGGAATACACGCATTTCACGTGTGTTCCGTTTCTACAGTAATCCGTGTAAACACAATGTTAAAACAGAAACGTTTGTCATATTGTAGTAGTAAATGACAAAATGTAGGCATAAACTATATAATGTATGAAGCCTAAAGTCCAAATATCAAACACTTTCACAAAAGGTACAAGTATAACAGAACAAATATGCTTTTATTCAAAAATATAACTGCAGAAAAAAGCCACCTTAGCATGCCACATTGACACATACTTACTACAGCTACCACGGTAGTGTAATGGTATCAGCCGCTGACTAGTATTCAAAAGGTCATGAGTTCGATCCCACACAATTCAGTCTTGAGAAGTAAACTGCTCTTATTCTTACTATTTTAGAATAAAAACACGCATTTGATTTCAG
This sequence comes from Polypterus senegalus, assembly GCF_016835505.1. NCBI lineage: Eukaryota > Metazoa > Chordata > Cladistia > Polypteriformes > Polypteridae > Polypterus > Polypterus senegalus. The sequence continues at coordinate 26,971,142 of NC_053155.1, read as the reverse complement.
TGTGTAACAGCCGGTGTAATTTATGATACTTGTAAAGGTTAGTTTTTTTTTTTATTCACTTTTCATTCTCTCAGTCGTGTTCAGGATCCTTCCCTATCACTAATCTGACACTGCTGTTTTCACATAAAGATGCGCTCTAGCTCTGCAGCATACTTGTGACTGCATTCTCGTACCAATGCTTGCGAACTGAAGTGCCTGCGTGCACTTTTCGTGGCATTACACGTCTATTTTTTTGAACATGCCCGTGTCGCTCAAACACAGGAACATATGTTGGTGTACAAGTATAACAAAACAAGTACACTTTTATTCTAGATTATAAGTGAAGAAAAAATAAAGCAAGTTACAGTAGGCGGTTGATACAACAGCTTGCGTGGTGCAATGCTAAGAACTGCTGATTTCCGATCCGTGCTATATAAAATCATCACATTCAAATATTAACAGTTCCCACACACCCTTCCTACATTCACGACATGTGCACTTGTTGCAGTGTACACATCTCTCTGTGCTATGGTTCCTATTACACTGAATGAGCACCTGACATTGTACTTTCTTCCCTATATAAATAACATTCGAGTATAGCGCGTCTCCAAATAAATCACATTTGAGTTATAGTGCGTCTTTATGTGAAAACAGCATTGTCAGATGGGGTGGGGGATCTTGAATGCGACTGAGAGAATGGAACTGAATTAAAAAAAAAAAGCTAACCTCTACAATTATCATGTATTTACACTGGCTCTTACAGACTGACTGAAATCAAATGTATGTTTTTATTCTAAAATAGTTCAGTACATGCAATATTATTTGAAAATGAACAGCGTCAGATCGGGTTTGAATACACGCTGCGACGCTGTTTACAGAAGGAGTCAGCTTATTCAGTGCAGCAGTTTCAACGCACAGTACATGCAATATTATTTGAAAACGAACAGCGTCAGATTGGGCGCATATTCAAACCCGATCTGACGGTGTTCATTTTCAAATAATATTGCATTAGTGCGATGATGTTTTTACATATATTGTCTCTTTCATTCATCTTGCGGTTTGTAATCAGTGGCCGCGTGTTTTTTCCCCGATCTTGCCAGTTCGCACATGTTGCTGTATGGTGCTGTTTCTTTTATACTCCAGGACATGCAGAGGACAGAATAGTACAGAGCAGTGAGTTTAGCGCTATATGCAATCAGACAGACAGACAGGCAGAGAAGGCACTAGATATATAAATAAACAGGGAAGGCCCTGTATAATAGATATATAAAAAACAGCTAAGGGGATAGATATATAGATAGGTAGGAAGGAAAGGCACTATATGATAGGCAGACAGGGAAGCTCCTATATAATAATAAAATTACTATTATTACTATATAGACAGGGAGTTCAGGCAGGCAGAACGGCGAAGGTTAAAAATAAATAATTTTTCTCTCCAGCGGGGAATCAAACTCGGATCTTTTGAAGTACAGCAAGTTTACTGCACTCTAAGTGACGAAATCTTACCAGTACACCGCGGAAGCTGTTGTAAAAGTCTTGAACCTTTTATAAAAATGTTTATTTGCTCTTTGGCTGTCAGGCTTCTCACATTTTATAGTTTACATGTCTACATTTTGTAACATTTATTACTAAAATATGAAAAAGTTTCTGTTTTAACATTGTGTTTACACAGATTACTGTAGAAACGGAACACACATGAAATACGTGTGTTCCAAATAACAATCTATTATTTCCACTTCAAAACTCCACTTCACTCCCAGATAATCGAGGCATGAGCTTGGAGAAGTTCGTGCACGTTCTGAGTCGGGGGGGGGTGGGGGATTTATTAGCCGGCTGCTTGCAGTTTGTTTTTATCGGCACATTTACAGGACAAAAGACGCTGGCGGAGAGGTGAGAACGGTTTTAAGAAGCGATTTAAGGTGGGACGGATCTACGAGTTTTTCCGTAGGCTCTGGTAATTCTAGTGTTAAGGATCTCAATATTTGAGTTAACTTTTAATTCCTTACAGTCACTCCTACAGGAAGTGGGATATCTTGTTGTCTCTAGAATAAAACTATCTGTAGCTGGAAATAAAACAGTAGTTTGTAAAGCACACTGTTTTAGGAACAACCCTCCCAAAGTGGTATGAGATTCCGACAGTCTGTCAGCCTTCAAATCTAGGATAAAAATATATTTGTTTAGTCAGTCCAATAAGTAAAAATTATAATGAAACTACATTCCTGTTTGTCCTTTGTCTTTTCTTTTTAAACTTGCTATATTATTTTTAATTTGTGTACAACAAAACAGACCATTCTTTATTTTGTTCAATAATAATATGGTACTGACTCCAAGATTTTTGTCTCCGGGTTTATGGCTTGGAAATATTTAAAGCTGCTTTGTGACAATACTAATTGTAAAATGCACAACATAATTCAAATTTGATTGCTTGATTAAAACAGTTATTTAGTATTGTGAGTGATTACTGTAGATACAGAATTTAAACTTGCTAAAGCCATCCTCCTTTTTTGTCATTTTTATAGAAACACATAACTATTCAACTGAGAGAGTCAGTGCCACTGCTGACTCAATTTCTCAGATGTTCCACCTTGTTCCATTGTCCTTTTTGGAGTGGTAATGTTTTTAAGCCCTCCAAACTGGAAAAATTAAAAAAAAAAAAAAAACATTTGCAGAGTCATTTCAGGAAGGCACTTCTCCATGAAGGTACGTTCATTTGAGAGTTTATTTTTAATGTATGTGCAGTACTGGTGCATATACTTTTAACTTGGTATTCTACATTATAACAATTTATACTGTTACACAGATGTGGTTCAGACGGCAGGCCAGCACAGTGTTATCACTGCCTCTACTGCCAGACTACAATATGTAGGACAAGTGACTTTGAAAATCACTTGCTTGTTTGTAAACACACACAGAATGCTTTTTCAACCACCAAAGAACCACTAGAAATAAATTGCAATAAGTAGAGTGTGCACTGCACTGTATGCAAATAGATTAAATATTAATTTGAAATAATTCTTTTGTGTGCTCCACAGTATGCTCTGCACCTTGTCTTGGATGTGCCATTTGACTTCACAGCTGTAAGCTTTCACTTATGTCTCTGATTATTTGTTAATATCTGTTACTGGTTTTAATGTTCTTTGTCTTTACCCTCCCTCTGCATGTCAGTGTGATTTACCCTGATCGGGAGGTGCTGGTGCTTTATTCTATTGGAGAATGTTGCTGTTGGAAGGTCTCTCTTTCTCTCTCTCTCTCTGTGTCTCTCTGGCTAACGTGTGAATATTTCCTACAGGACAAAGGTGTTCACTAAAGGGGCACTGGAGAGTGCCCAGAGCAGTGAGGAGGTATATATCCATCCATTTTCCAACCCGCTGAATCCAAACATGCTGGAGCCAATCCCAGCCAACACAAGGCACAAGGCAGGAACCAATCCCAGGCAGGGTGCTGTGGACGAAGGCTTCAGACCAGACAGCAGGTGCGGTTATAAAGCAGATTTATTTTTTACAGTCACAATGAGAAGAGTTTCAGAAAAGCAGACAATCAAATATACATGACAGCGTCAGGGCTCATCTGAACTCCGTCTGTTGGGTTCGGCAAGTTTTTATACCCCTAGAATGCGTGATTTAATATCATTATGAAATGTAACAGTCAACACATTTATTATACACAATCCTTGAGCCCCTTTAAAGTCCCTTGTAAAACTTGATTTCTTGGCTCCTTTTGTTATGGCGTTCAGATGTAAGCTGAGGGTAAACGTGATAAGGCAGACTCATGTGTGGAATGCTCAGACCTTGAGTCCTTTGCACAAATATTTTTCTGTTTGCTAAAACAAAGCATGCTTTTGTAAAGCTTACTTCTCAGACATGAATTAGTACAAGGGAACATTCGTCTCCCACAGTGCCAACCCACACAAACAGGCCGATTTAGAATCGCCAATCCACCATGTCTTTTGACTGTGGGAGGAAACCTACGCAGACACGGGGAGAACATGCAAACTCCACGCAGGGAGGACCCGGGAAGCGAACCCGGGTCTCCTAACTGTGAGGCAGCAGCGCTACCCATTGCGCCACCATGCTTCCCGGAGGTACAGTAATCCCTCGCTATATCGCGCTTTGACTTTCGCGGTTTCACTCTATCGCGGATTTTAAATGTAAGCACATCTAAATATATATCACAGATTTTTCGCTGGTTCGCGGATTTCTGCAGACAAAGGGTCTTTTAATTTATGCTACACGCTTCCTCAGTTTGATTGCCCAGTTGATTTCATACAAGGGACGCTATTGGCGGATGGCTTAGAAGCTACCCAATCAGAGCATGTATTACATATTAACTAAAACTCCTCAATGCTATAAGATATGCATCCCGCGCGGAGCTTGATTGTTTGCTTGTCTCTGCCTCTCTCTCACCCTCTCTGACATTCTCTGCACCTGATGGAGGGGCTGTGAGCAGAGGTGCTGTTTGCTTAAAAGATACTGACGCTCCTTTAAAAAAATGCCGCTTTATTGCGGTGCTCGGCATATTTAAAAGCACAAAAGCACACGTATTGATTTTTTGATTGTTTGCTTTAATCTCACTCACTCTCTCTGATGTTCTCTGCACCTGACGGAGGAGATGTGAGCAGAGGGGCAGTTTGCACAGAGGCTGTTTGCTTACAAGATCCTGACGCTCCTCTAAAAATGCCGCGGCAAACTTAAAAGCATACGTATTGATTTTTTGATTGTTTGCTTTTCTTTGCGAGCGCTCCTTCTCTCTCTCTCTGAAATTCTCTGCTCCTGAAGAGAAGAAGATCTGTTTAAAATTCTTTTAATTGTGAGAAAGAACTGTCATCTCTGTCTTGTCATGGAGGACAGTTTAAACTTTTGACTAAAGGGTGTTATTTCATGTCTAGAGGGCTCTAATAATGTTAACAGTGTGGGAGAGTTTATAAGGGCTTAAAATATAGAAAAATAACGGTTTCTACTTCGCGGATTTTCATCTATCGTGGGGGGGTTCTGGAACGCAACCCCCGCGATCGAGGAGGGATTACTGTATATATGTAATATCTATCCATCCACCCATCCATTTTCTAACCCGCTGAACCCGAATACAGGGTCACGGGGGTCCGCTGGAGCCAATCCCAGCCAACACAGGGCACAAGGCAGGAACCAAACCTGGGCAGGGTGCCAACCCACCGCAGTATGTAATATTTAATATTATTTAAATAGGCAATTAGAAATACATGTTTTGTTTAATTCTCTTTGTGGTCTTTATCTAAAGGAACCACTAATAAAAAAGGACCTCCACACTGCAGTGAAATGGTTGTGCCAACACAGACAGTTGTTCAGAGGTGCCGTGTCTGAGCCCCATTTTCTGGAGAAGAAGGAGGAGGACCAAAGCCGTGCTCTCCAGGACATCATCGATGAAGTCGAAACTGAAGATTTAATTTTGGCAAACAAACCCTTTTTATTTATTTTTCAGTTTAGGGATGATATGGAACTTTTCACTCAGGAATGCCGGGATAAAATGAAATTTAAAGTGAACTGCATATATAATTAATCAGTATAATTATTGTCTGTTGCTACATTGATTGTTACTTGTATTTTATTGTGCATTAATGCCTTGTTGATTTCAGTTTATAATACTTTGATTTTTCTGTTTTCCTTTGATGGTGGGTAGTTTTTGAAAATAAACAATTTAACTGCAAGTCTTTTTTTGGGTCTGCTGCTCATTTTAAAATATTGATATTCGTTCTTCTTACTTATGTTAGTATTTTTAAAGCCCACTTAGTGCTATCTAAAGGCTCCTTTAAAATTATTTTTAAAAATATTTCATCACGGAACAAACACAGAAATTAGTAAAAATGTCTCCTTTCGGAAATAATGTAGTGTTTTTTTGAGGGTTTCCTTGGAGGACAGAACATTATTTTGGTACAGCAGTGAAAGATTGGAGGTCTTGGACATTATGAAGATGCTGCTGTGCAATAAATGTAATGTGGTGGTTTTCTAAGTCACTACACACGGTACTGAAGTACACTCAGCGATAGTTTTAGACACTTCAGTCCTTCACAAATGCAGTAGTTTACAAACATCATATTTTAATTTCTCTCTGAGAAGCTTGAAATATAATTGTGTTGAATCCCATCCTATGATTAGATTTTTTCTATGTATGTACTATTGAGGGACTTTTTTTTTTTTTAAATGAGATGGTCACTTTATTTTATCAAGCAATGTAAATAACCTGTTTACTCTTCGCCCTCGGATCACATTCTGTGTGTTTATCAAGCAGAACTGAATATTTTCATTTTCTACACAATACTGTAATAACTGTACAGTTCCCACCATGAGACACACAAACACACTCACTATGCATACGTACTACGGGTGCCATCATGGACTGTTGAATCAACACAATGGCTGTAGATGAGGTGAGGTGTCACCAATGGTTTACCCTGCTCCTCAAGAAGGCTCTGTCTCCTTCTCCCTGTTCCAGTCTCGGTTTAAGGTTGTCCAGATGACACAACTATTTTTTATGAGATGTTCAATATCCATCCATCCATCCATTTTCTAACCCGCTGAATCCGAATACAGGGTCACGGGGGTCTGCTGGAGCCAATCCCAGCCAACACAGGGCACAAGGCAGGAACCAATCCCGGGCAGGGTGCCAACCAACCGCAGGACACACACAAACACACCCACCCACCAAGCACACACTAGGGCCAATTTAGAATTGCCAATCCACCTAACCTGCATGTCTTTGGATTGGATGTTCAATATGTTGAAAAAATTGCCTGTGGCCAGCATCCAGCATAATGTTTTGTCTAAATTCTCCACTCCTCTTTTTGTAGCATTAGCGTCCATTATCATTTCTGGCCATGGAATCTCCTATCCCTGTGCAGATCACGTTGTGCATCAAGGATGTGTCATTTGTTTAGACAAACGTGAAGCTCTTCACTGGCCTATTCTGTGTGGCCAGCAGTTGAGATGGGAGCTCCGGCTTATTTTTCCTTATTTTGCTAAGCATTGTTACCTTCATCTTGAGGTGCCCCTGTCCCAAATTGTATAAAAGTTATTGCATATGGCGTTGTGGCCATGCAGCTTATGTCATGTCCAGGGTAACCCTCACGCCTTCATTTCTCACAGGATTTCCTCCATCTGACTTCCCTTTGTTAATGAAATGACATCCTCTGCTCTTCTGTATCTCTGTCCTTCCCCTTAAGCAAGTTATTTGTAGCTTTGGACTGGGTTATCATTTTTATGCAGATGATATTTAGATCTGTTTCAGTGTTAAAAGTGACACTTCATCACAGCCTTCTCAGCTCACAACTTACTTCAGTGAAATTAAAATTAAAACCTGAACAGAGCAAAACTCTGTTGCAACATAACTGAACTCCTGCAAAGTGGCACTAAAGTGCAACTTAAGAAAACAAGCTCCTCTTTAACCATTCTGGGTGATGATCTCATCAGACGTCCTTTTACTGCAAAGAGTCTCTGTGTCACGTTGATTCCTCCTTTTCTTATTTCACCCATGTAAGCCACCTGTGTCACAATTCTTATGTTTGCTCATTCCTGTCCTTTTCTAATGCTGAGAATCTTGTCCCTGCTGTTATCACATCCTGCATTGATTATTGTAAGTCACTACTGGCAGGTGCCACTTCTAATCATATATCACAGCTCCAGCTGATTCAAAACTTGACTGCTAGAGTCCTGACACAAACCACCGACAGCGAGCACATCCCAGCCACACTGAGAAAAGCGCTATATAAATGTAAGGAATTATTATTATCCTGCTGCACCTTCACTTCTCCCTGTGTCTTACAGGACTGAATATCAAATTCTGTTACTGACCTGCCCACTAAGGTCCTCTCATTCTGTGCCCCCCACTAACCAGCACTCTGTGGGTGACAGCAGGGCCTTCAGCTGTATATAGCGCCCTGACTGTGGACTGACCTCCCTAAATTAATGACATCAGCTGACTCCATTCATTTGTTTTTAACTCATTAGTTTAGGAGGACATTAAACAGACCTGACATTCTGCTCCTTCTTTCAGTTTACCCCTTCTATCTGTCCAGGTACTTGGGGTTAGCATTATCACAAATTATGTTATTTGTTCAAAAATTTATTGTAGTATTATATGTTGTATTTTAGTCTGGATTATTGCCTTTTATTCTATTTGAATGTTTTGTATATCCTGTATTTATCTTTATTTAGTGGAGATATTTGTAGTCAATGTTATATAGGTCTTGTCCTTTCTGAATTTTGGGCATAGGAAGGGTGCTCTATAAATAAATTAGGGTTATTAATAGTATTTTTTGGTGGCTTATAATAATAAGTGACAAAAACTAGAGCAGTTCTATGTAAAGCAATATATAGCACTAGCCATGTGTGCCCAACTACGTTGCGCGTGTTACAGTTGTCTGTGAAGGGCTCCCTGTTTAAACGCGACTGCCAGTCATGAACTGGGCCCTTCGTCGCACAGCATTATGATTTTTTATATGGGAAACCAAATTACAAAAGAAAACCCTTGGACATTGATTCGATAGGAACGGCCTACTTGGAATCACTGTCCAAATCGTAATTATGTGGTGGTGTAGGAGCATTTCTGCTTCTGTCCATTCACAGTCCGTCTCGTTTTCATGACGCTGTCGTTTCCTCTCACGATGTCTTCTCAACCTTTCTCCAATCTCACAGGTTGCTTTGTGGCAATCCACAGAGTAAGGCAATATACACGGAGCAATGGTTATAAAAGGGGGACACATAGGTATCCAGGCTCTTTAAAGCATAAATAGGGATCACTTCACTGACATGTGAGCAAGCCACGGTACAACTGTGAGATGCGCAGCACTCGCCGGCTACAACGTAACAATAATAATTTCCGGAATGTGCTGTTACGTTGTCATTCATTTTACCCACTGTCTTTCTTTCATTCAAATATTACGTAGGCACGTACCTTTTATCTTCAGCAATCTCATTCTCTAACCAGACCTCAGGAGCTAACTGGCGTAATACTGTCCACCATTCCTTTCGTTATTCTGGCACATTGCTGACATCCGTGAGTAACAACGACGTACTAAACTGGAAGGTGGTCTACGCATGCATGGAATTCGCGGACAAACAAAGATCAAGATCTAAATGAAGATCTCTTTTGTTAATTTAAAGCACAACAATTTGTTTAGTTTGAATGTCTGTGTTTTGAGGTGTGACTGGAGTACTAAAGTCTTCAGTAGTATAAGCCTGGAGGAGATTCTTAATGCAATGCCTATGTGTTAGCTGTCTCTCTACTGCCATCTAGTGCTTCTTCTTCTAATTCATTCTCGGACAAACAAAGATCAAGATCTAAATGAAGATCTCTTTAGTTAATTTAAAGCACAACAATTTGTTTAGTTTGAATGTCTGTGTTTTGAGGTGTGACTGGAGTACTACAGTCTTCAGTAGTATAAGCCTGGAGGAGATTCTTAATGCAATGCCTATGTTTTAGCTGTCTCTCTACTGCCATCTAGTGCTTCTTCTTCTAATTCATTCGCGGACAAACAAAGATCAAGATCCAAATGAAGATTATATATAGAGATAATTTGGTGTATAACATGTATTGCCGTTTACTTCACATACATGCTTAAGAACAATATTACACGCATGCATAGTACATTTTAAAAAATGTAATCGCTTTTATTATTAATGTTTTAATAAAATCTCACGGGGTGAAAACATTGTAATTATATTGTATATTTGGTTTCATAAATGTAAACGAAAAACTATTTTCAAATAACACAAATCTTAACGATTTTAATTTTGTCAACATGTTAAATGGTTGCCACAGACCCGAACACAACGTAAATGTTAATAGTGTATTTCACAGAAACGATCCATATTGTTTAGTTTGATGTATGGCACGACGTGATGGCAGAAACCCTCCGAACATCACAAGGATGTGTATTGTTTAGTTTGTTGTACTGTTTTTCCTTCTCAGTTTTATCTTTTAATTTCTGAACAGTCCTTGACCCGACGTTACTTTCCGGGCTTTGCCGAAACCTTCCTAAAGTTATCTTCCGATTCTCCATCCTCAAACTGCGGTGACGTCAGTTCTGACTTGGAGAAGACTTACTTGCTGAGACCGGCCGAAACCTTCCGAAAGTAATGTTACAAAGTCAGTCCTGAAACGTCACTTTCGGGTCTACAACTGCGGGTCTGAAACTGCAGTGACGTATGGTGCTGTGGCTCTGCAAGTGGATAGTACTGGATGATGTCACTTCCAGTTCCAGCGCCTCAGAAGATGTCACTTCATGTCCCAGTGCGTATAATGATGTCACTTCCGGTCTTGAAGATGTCACTTCCGTCACTAGCCTTTAAAAGCCGCCATCTTTTCTCACAATGATCAGATCTGTTTTGGACTGAGTAGTGAAAACAACACTGAAAAACTTTAACCTTTTGCAGCCAGGGCATAATACACGGGTGGCTGCCCCAAACCTTTATATGTCTAACGGTCATTACTGTGACAATAGGAAATGCACAAAAATATCCAAAAGTAATGAAAATGCAGACATTACATTAAAAAAAAAATGATTGAACAATTGTAGTTAAAAGGTTCACAAACTGTATAGATAACACGCGAAAACTGGATTCCAAACATAATCAAAGCAATGTGAGGGTTGGGAGCCTACACTGATAACGATGAACTACTGGGATTGGGACCCAGCGGGTGACACCGCAGCACTACACTGGAACAGTAGGAGGTTTTTTGACAGTGACTGGGGTGCCAATCCAAAGTTTGGGGGACCTTCTTGCATATTGACGTCATACTCGGGATGAAGCAATTTGCAGGTTAAGGGCCAGCATTTATGGGATTCGAACTGGCAACCTTCTGATGGCTGACGCACATCTCCAGCCTCAGAGTCACCACTCTGCCTAAAGCAATGGGAAGCTAATGTAATTCAATAGTAAACCCATACCACACAGCCAAAAAGCAAAATGAGATTTTCAAAATAGGGATGAAAATTATTAACCTCCTGAACAATACACCCAGAAATTAAAACAATGAAGCAGACAGCTGCCGAAGAAACCCAAACCCTCACAACTCACTATCTGTTGCGTTAAACTACAAGAAGTACATTTCTCTGCCATAATGGAATGCTTTGCGTAAAAAAGAAAAAGATATTTTCAAAATAATGTTTGAAATATTCAAATGTCATAACATAAAACTGTATAATTATATTTTTTTTGTTTGTATAATACAATTTTTAATTCTGTCACACATTATTCATATACTCTATAATATATAAGGAAGGTAACTACAATCTAAAGCCTAATAAACTGATGCTGTTCGAATGGCATAAATGAATAAATATACTGCATGTCATTTTCTAACCCAGAAAAATAAATACTATATAGATTTTTATTTTGCAATACCTTTTTACTTTTCTCTTCTCAAACAACATTCAACCTCAAGTTTATGACTATGTGTCCATAGTATAGGGTGGTCCACATCTAATTATGCAACTTTTAATGCAATACAAGAAAACAATGCAAAACAAAAGAATTGTTCGAAATATCTTGTAATAAACGAAAATGGACTTATATTGAATTAATTCACTGATTTTCCATTTAATATCCCACTTGTCCTCCATTTATTTGTGAATTCTCTATGTAATAAACTTAATAAGTTATAGCTTAATGAAAATTGCATAATTAGATCTGGACCACCCTATACAATGAAATAACTTGAACGTCTCCTCAGAGTAGTGACAGTAATAAAATGCCAACAAATGTAGCAGAAAATATAAAATGCAAAATATATATGCGGCTCTAAAGAATATACTGTATAGAGATATGTACATATGCAGAAAATCATGTAATATGTTATGACTGGCTGTTCAGTAACCTTACAACCTGTGCCTAGAAGCTGTTTCAGAATCTGGTGGTGCGAGTAATGATATGAAATGGCTCAGAGCTCTCTGGAGCTCTTGCTCACTTGCTCACACACACACACACACACACACACACACTTCAATCTATCGTCACACTTCATCCAATTTAGGGTAATAGGGTGGCACAGGCCTTATTGAACACAAGGCTAAGGTCAGCAATGGATGGGGTACACACAACAATATCTAAAATGCCCTTTTAGGACAAATAAAGCACTGTCTGTTTGTCTATCTATATCTAGGTATTATATAGTGCCTTTCATATCTATATATCTATGCTTGGTTGGCGCCAACCCGACACAGATTGACAATGGAGGCACGTGTAAAATAAACAAAAAAATTTATTTTTCTTCTTGACCTTCCCCGTGAACCCCACAGGCACAACACAGTCCCAAAATGCAAAGAAAAATCACCCCAAATCACACTCTTCTTTTCACTCCTCCTAGAGCAGCCTCAGCCTCAGCCTCAGCCTCCTCCCGACTGGCACCCTGAGTAGTGGCTGCAGGTTAATCTTATAGCCCACCTGGAAGTGCTGCAGGTGCTCGGTGACCTACTTCTGGCTGCACTTCCAAGTGTGGCTGCTCTCCCTCCCAGACGGGCTTGTTAAGCCATGCAGCTCTATGCAGCTTCCCCTGTTGGAGGCCATGGAGCCCAACCAAGATGAGCTTTGGTGTTCCACAAAAGTGGCCCCGATGCAACCCAGAGGGGCTGCCAACAAAGGTTCCAAGGGATGTAGCGTGGCTCCTATGGCTGCTCCCCTGGATCTAGTGGGTCCCGGCTGTCCACCGCACTATCTAGTACATAGATAGAGAGATAGATAGATATGAAAGGTACTATCTATCTATCTATCTATCTATCTATCTATCTATCTATCTATCTATCTATCTATCTATCTATCTGTTATATAGTGTCTTTCATATCTATCTATCTATCTATCTATCTATCATATAGTGCCTTTCTTATCTATCTATTATTTAGTGCTTTTCACATATATCTATCTATCTCTATTATATAGTGCCTTTCTTATCTATCTATTATTTAGTGCTTTTCACATATATCTATCTATCTATCTATTATATAGTGCCTTTCACATCTATCTATCTATCTATCTATCTATCTATCTATCTATCTATCTATCTATCTATCTATCTATCTATCTATCTATTATATAGTGCCTTTCAAACACTCTATCTATCTATCTATCTATCTATCTATCTATCTATTCAAATCAAGCTGAAACTAATTGTCAGCAAGTTGCACTGACTAGACGGTGTCACACACATGCACATGTGAGGCAGCTAAAGGACTCAAACGAGGGTAATTCTATGCCGGACCAGGGGATGGCAGTGTGAATTAACCCTTTCTCTCTTTCTTCCCACCCAATGCTGTCACTTCCAGTTCTGGGCTTGATCACTTCTGCCGTTGTGTTAGCCATATACCAGTTCTGTTTTTGGACTCAACTCCGTAAAGAGGTATCGATGACTTTTCGCTCTTTTTTTTTTCACCCAGTCTTCAAGTATACGGGTGGCTACATCAAATTTTTTTTTGTGTTCCTCGCTTTATTTGAAGCTTTTGACCGTAAAACATCATGGCCGAGCTGTGGAAAACTGGGTTTATTTGCATCAAGCTCCTACCAGGATTCTGTCTATGATGTCCTCCCCAGACCATCTAATGTCCTCCATTCAGTTAAAAACCCCTGTGTGGTAAGAGAGGGACCCCACCACCCCTGTTATTAGCTGCTGTCCTACTACCTTGAGGGAAATGTGCTACCACTGGAGCCACGATCAGGTGCTGGCAGAAATAGCCAGTGCCATCTCCACCACCAGAGATGAGAAAAATGGAATTTGCAAGGAAACTTAGTGTTTCGCTTTGCCTAAAAAGTTGTGAAATAAAGAGAGTTTTGCTTCCAGTGAAACTCGTGCCATGCACATAAGAAAGCTGTTTAGCTCCTGTCTGGAAGTGTTTGCACACATTCATTCCCTATATGTCTATCTGTTATTTAGTAATTAACAATTTCTAGTCGGAAAACAAAAAAATTAAAAATTCACCATAAGTGTGTTATCTTCAGCTAGCATAAGGTGATTGCTAGATGATGGGGAGACGACAGGTGATTGGCAGCAGCAACGGCTTTCTCTGTAGTGAGATCTTCTGTGAAACAAACACAGTAATATGAACAATGCTGTATGTTGGTGTGACTTGGTGGGGAAACTAAGCACCAGATAGCACAATAATGTTTAAATACATAAGCCTCTCAGACAGAGCTGATTTTCCCGGAGTGGTATGAATAATTTAATTCACATATTGTTTTTTGTTAAGTTTCAGTGCAAGTTCAGTCTTGTGTGAATCTCTCCACTAGCCAAACCTTAGAGCTGAAGCGATCCACAGCAAACACGGAATCTTCTCAAACACCATTAAAGGGGGCATCCGATCCCATCCGTAGCTCCAGGTGGCTCCACCCCCGAGGCTCAGCACCAAGAAGACAAAGAAAAGCAGCACATATCAAATGCAAAGGAACTAACAACCCACACCATATTCTATTAACAATGAAAATACAAGACATTCTGATATCCTCTTATGAAGGAAACTCCACTGTAATTATGTTGTTAGACTTAAGCACAGAGTTTGATACCATTGACCATTCTATTTTACTGCACAGACTAGAAAATGACATTGGCCTTACAGGCCCAGTGCTCACTTGGTTTAGTTCTTATTTATCAAATTGATTCCAATGTGTACAGAAATGTGCTGACAGCACTCCATCATTATATACAGAAGTTCAATATGGTGTCCCGCAGGGCTCAGTACTGGGACCTTTACTTTTTTCACTTTACATGCTTCCACTGGGATCTCTCATTAGGAAACATAATGTTCATTTTCACTCGTATGCAGATGACACCCAGTTATACCTTTCTTTTAAATCAAGTGAAGTTTCTCCGATGTTGTCTTTAATTAGTTGTGTTAGTGAATTAAAGGAGTGGATGGATGAGAACTACTTGTCTTTAAATACAGATAAAACAGAGATGTTAATTATTGGAGGGAATGAAGCTGATCACAACAATATTTTGTCATCATTGAAATCAGTTGGAATCACCATTAATTTTACTGAATCAGCCTACAATCTGGGTTTTATCATTGACTCTAGCATGTCATTTAAAGCGCACATTACAAAGTCTCAAAAATATTGGGAAATTAAGGCGCTTTCTAAATATACAGAATTAATTCATGCATTTATTTCTAGTAGGATTGACTACTGCAATGTGGTGTTCACTGGATGTTCAAACTGTTCTTTATACAGCCTCCAGTTAATCCAAAATGCTGCTGCAAGAATTATTAGAAAAACAAGAAAATACGAACACATAACTCTAGTTCTTAAATCCTTACACTGGCTCCTGGTTAAGTTTAGGGCAGATTTCAAAATCCTCCTTTTAACATATAAAGCATTAAATGGCCAAGGTCCGGCTTACTTGTCTGAACTTATCATGACTTACAAACCTGAGCGCACATTAAGATCTCAAGATGCTGGTCTGCTTAGGATTCCAAGGATTAATAAAATAACAGCAGGAGGTCAAGTTTTTAGTTACAGGGCCCCTAAACTGTGGACTGGTCTGCCTGCTACTATAAGAGATGCCCCTTCGGTCTCAGCTTTCAAATCCGGGCTGAAGACTCTCTACTTCAGTTTATCACACCCTGACTGGAGCTGCTGATTAACTGTACAGACTACAACTCTGTTGTTAGTCATTAGCAATAAAACACAAGTAACATAATAGTTAGAATTTGTTACTAACCCTCACCTATTCTGTTTCTCTTCTCGGTACTCAAATGTGGCACTTGGTGTCACGGCCCACCTGCCAAGTTGTTTTGCCTGCCTAAGGTAAAGTCATCCCTGATGGAGGATCACAGGAATTGTGGGAAAGAGGGGTCCTTTCATAGGATTGGCTGTCCCAGAGCTTACTCAGTTGTGGAATGGCCAAATGGAGAAGGCAGCTTGATGGCTGAGGTCTTCAGGACTCTAAACATATCCAAATCCTATTATGGGATGTCATCTACTGTTAAATTCTGCTCTGTACTTGTAAAATTTTTATTTTAATATTGTATGGAGGATTTGTTCTGTTCTGTGTATTGTATTGTATTGTATTGACCTCCTTCTTTTTGACACCCACTGCACGCCCAACCTACCTGGAAAGGGGTCTCTTTTTGAACCGCCTTTCCTAAGGTTTCTTCCATTTTTTCCCTACTAGGGTCTTTTTGGGAAATTTTCCCTTTCTTCTAAGAGAGTCAAGGCTGGGGGGCTGTCAAGAGGCAGGGCCTTTTAAAGCCTATATCGGCACGTCTTTGATTTTGGGTGCTACATAAATAAATTGTATTGTATTGTATTGTACAACCAAACTGCAGAAGACAGAAAATGACATCCAGAAGACCACAAAAAGATTAAACACAAATCCCTGGCCAGTTGTCCCTTAGAGTTGAGTAACCTCTACATTAACAGAGAGGCTGAGGTGTGGATAGGGCAGATACAAGAGTCCCACTTAAGCTGATGTAGTGGTGCCGTAAAAGATTGACAAAGTAAAGACAAAGCGGATGTCCTCCATGAAACTTATAGCCAGCAGCCTGCTAAGCGCAAATCAGCTTTATGACGGCCCGAGACTAAAGAGCACAGCCCGATCTCTCAATCCCGTCTACAATGTGGCAAGATGTAGATGTCAGCCTGGGAATTCAAAGCTTTGTTCGAGGCACACAATGCACTACTAAATCAACGGGACAATAGGTAGACTTTCTTTAAAAAAAAAAAAAAAGAAAGAAAAGGCTAAGCTGACAAATCCAACAATAAGTTTAAGCCGCAGTGACATTGTAGGTTATTGGTACCCTGCAGCAAGAATTCCTAAGTGCTCCAAATGCTTGGACGACTCTCGTTTGGCTGTCAGGAAACTGAATGCAATTGTGCAAAATCATTATTTTGCATTTATTTTATTTGCTTTACATAATGTGTTTTGAGAGGGGAGCCCAGAGGCTACCCTTCTACATTTAACTTTAAAATAACTGCATTTTTTGCATTCATTTCACCAATGTCATAGACGACCTATAAGCTTCTGGAAAATCCATCCATTCAGTTTCTCCACCTGCTTTGCTCCATTACAGAATGACGGGACACGTGGACATAGGAGCACAGTGTCAGGGAGACGGGCATTCGTCTGACCCAACAAACTGGCAAAAGACGGGCAGTGAAAGTTTAGAATGCTGGCCACACGTAAGATTTGAGGAAGACACACGCATACGCACTGCTGTTCCTTTTATTTGACAGTGCCACTTTGAGACCTTGTTGTCACTAGGAAAGGTCCTGCTGTATGGTGCCAGGTAGAAGGGTCTCATCCTGCTCTAATGATTTTATTACTGCCTCCAGAGATAAAAGTGAGTAAATAACATGAATCTGAACGCTTAGTATATGCCTACTACAAAGGGCTATAAACAATGAGAGAACAGATTTCAAACAAACTGCATAAGACAGAAACACATTCCGCACATCACGGGATAGAGGAAAGTTCAAAGTTTACAAAATTCAACTTCAAGGAGATTCGAATGACTTCATTTTCATGCAAGATGGCGCTCCACCTCATTTCCACTTGGAGGTTACCTGAATGGCGCCATTCCTGGATGATACAGTGGTGCTTGTAAGTTTGTGAACCCTTTAGAATTTTCTATATTTCTGCATAAATATGACCTAAAACATCATCAGATTTTCACTCAAGTCCTAAAAGTAGATAAAGAGAAACCAGTTAAACAAATTAGACAAAAATATTATACTTGGTCATTTATTTATTGAGGAAAATGATTGAATATTACATATTTGTGAGTGGCAAAAGTATGTGAACCTTTGCTTTCAGTATCTGGTGTGACCCCCCAATAACTGCATCTAAAAGTTTCCGGTAACTTCTGATCATTCCTGCACACCGGCTTGAAGGAATTTGAACCCATTCCTCCGTACAGAACAGCTTCAACTCTGGGATGTTGGTGGGTTTCCTCACATGAACTGCTCTCTTCAGGTCCTTCCACAACATTTCAGTTGGGTTAAGGTCAGGACTTTGACTTGGCCATTACAAATCATTAACTTTATTTTTCTTTAACCATTCTTTGATAGAACGACTTGTGTGCTTAGGGTCGTTGTTTTGCTGCATGACCCACCTTCTCTTGAGATTCAGTTCATGGACAGATGTCCTGACATTTTCCTTTAGAATTGTCTGATATAATTCAGAATTCATTGTTCCATCAATGAAGGCAAGCCATCCTGGCCCAGATGCAGCAAAACAGGCCCAAACCCTGATACTACCACCACCATGTTTCACAGATGGGTTAAGGTTCTTATGCTGGAATGCAGTGTTTTCCTTTCTCCAAACATAACACTTTCATTTAAACCAAAAAAAGTTCTATTTTGGTCTCATCCATCCACAAAACATTCTTCCAATAGCCTTCTGGTTTGTCCACATGATCTTTAGCAAACTGCAGACGAGCAGCAATGTTTTTTTGGAGAGCAGAGGCTTTCTCCTTGCAAGCCTGCCATGCACACCATTTTTGTTCAGTGTTCTCCTGATGGTGGACTCATGAACATGAACATTAGCCAATGTGAGAGAGGCCTTCAGTTGCTTAGAAGTTATTCTGGGGTCCTTTGTGACCTCGCCGACTATTACACTCCTTGCTCTTGGAGTGATCTTTGTTGGTCGACCACTCCTGGGGAGGGTAACAATGGTCTTGAATTTCCTCCATTTGTACATAATCTGTCCAAAGAGAGTCCAAACTCTTTAGAGATGGTTTTGTAACCTTTTCCAGCCTGATGAACATCAACAACTCTTTTTCTGAGGTTCTCAGACATCTCCTTTGTTTGTGCCATGATACACTTCCACAAACTAGTTCACTGGGCTTGCAACAGCTTCACTGGCTTCTGGCTCCACTGGATTGGATCACGTGGCTGACGTACGTGTGCTTTCCAAATGCTAGAGCAAGGGCCCACAACTCCGGTCCTGAATGGCCCCTGTGGCTGCAGGTTTTCATTCTATCCTTTTTCTTAATTACCAACCTGTTTTTGCTCCTAATTAACTTCTTTTGAATTCATTTCATTTGATTTGCTCTTGAAGACTCAGACCCCTTAATTGTTTCTTTTTCCTTAATTAGCAGCCAAACAATAATGAGATACAAAATGAACCAAAATGTGACCAGCTAAACATGACCAACAATGTTGATCATACAATATCCGAAAATAAAGAAAGGTGAAGGCCTGAGTACTAGGCTGATCTGCTCAGGTCCCCAAAACATTTTGACAGTGCTCTTAAAAAAGAGAAAATCAACATATACTGTATATATGCTATTGCACAATGAGAGCAGCAACAAGCCATGAAATTAAAGAACAGGTTTAATCAACAACAAAAATTAGCGCCTAATTAAGATTGGAGTGAAATTGGTTGGAGTTTGAGGCCCTGACTTAGTTGGTCTTCTGTTGGCTCACTCACTTCACATTTCATTTCCGTTTCGGTGCAATTTAAGGAAAGAAATGAAACAATTCAGAGGAACAATGAAGAAATTCAGGGGAACAAATCTTAAAAATCAAGTCAATTAAATTTAACTCTAAAGAAGTTAATGAGCAACAAAAACAGGTCATTAATTAAGAAAAAGGTTAGAATGAAAACCTGCAGCCACTGGGGTCCTACAGAACCGGAGTTGGGGACCCCTGTGTTAGAGTCTGTTGAGAGTTGTTGCTTTGTTCTGTGGTGTGAGATTTAAATAAAAAAAATACATTTTGCTCTTAAAAACTTGGGTTTTGGTTGGCGCTAAGGAACCGTGTGGGAATTTTTAAAGCTTTTTTTCCCTTTAGAAGGGTTTTTTTTTTCCACCGGCACAAGAGCAAAAGTAGCTGTGTGTTTGGAGGTGCGCTTGGAAAGGTTAGGTGCGAATACCCCTAGTAATTCCCGTGTGATGGGTTTAGAGGTAGCTCAGCGCAACGGAACAGCTTCGTGGTATCGTGTAGCATAATCCACGAGGACTAAAATGTACTTGTGTCCTCGGGCTGAGGGATCTAGGGGTCCCACCAGGTCGACCCCGATTCTGTGGAAGGGAACATCAATCAGTGGAATAGGAATGAGAGGAGCACGGTCCCTCCTAGGAATTTGTCGCAGTTGACACTCCGGGCAGGAAGAGCAAAAGCTGACGAACCTCCTCATTAATTCCTGGCCAGTAGAAACGGAGCTTGATCCGCTCCAGAGTTTTCTCAGTGCCCAAGTGGCCACCTAGGAGGTGGGCGTGTGCTAGTTCGCAGACCTGCCGCCGGAAGGTACGCAGAATTAGCAGCAGCTTTCTCTCCTGCCCGTCATGCATCGCTACACAGTAAAGAAGGTCATTGTCTAACACAAAGTGAGGGCCCTGTGGCATCGACTGATCAGTGCGCTGGCCATTGACAAGGACCACTGCATTTTTTACAAACTTCAGGGAGTCGTCATTCCATTGCTCCCTTCTAAAACTAGCCGGGCGCTTTAAATTGGAACCGCAACACGGAGAGAGGGTCAGCGCCGACCTCAATGGGCGTGGTTTCCTCCCGCTCCGCCGCGGCGTTGGTGGATAACGTGTCAGCCCGCAACGGCCCAGGAGTTGCCACGTCAGTTAGGGCAACCTCTTCGTCTCTCTCTGCCGGCTGATTACACAGCGTGGAGGCAGCTTGAGACGGTTCATCTCCGTCCATAACGAGGCCCAAATTAACCCCGGGAGTTTTATGTGTCTCACCGTTTTTAATTTTAGACCAGTCCTAGTATCACCGGGTGTGGAGGATCAGGTAGGACCGCTACGGTGAGTTTACGAACTGACCCTCCATAACTGATGACACAAGCGGCGGACCTGTACCAGCGGATATCTCCGTGGACACAGGTTATACCGGTCTTAAATTTTAGCCACTGTTTCGGTTGCACAAAGTGGCGGGCAACAATGGAAATGTTGCTGCCAGAATCAAACAAACCTGTGGTCTTGTGTCCGTTGACGATCACCACGCCAGTATGTGGGACCGCCAACGGATTAACCAGAGCACACCAACCCCTCCTTGCCCTCCACCTGCATTCCTTCTCGTCTCCAAGCGGTTTGAGCGCCCGCAGCACCGCGGATGCCAATACAACTTCCGGGTTGTACAGGGAGGGGCTAGGTCTTGGGATGTACCCCGGCTGAGTTTGACATGAGGACGGTTCTGCTCCCCCAGAGTGTGAGGCAGCCCTCTATGTCCCCAGAAGCTCTATGAGCTCAGACATGTTCTTAAACTGCTTGCCCCAGACCGGCTGGGTGAAGCCACGGGGAAGCGCTTCCAGGAGCAGATAGCAAGCTACCTGCTCTATTATTTGGTAGGGCGTGTTTTCAAATGGCCATAGCCAGTGCCCTACCGTTGCCCATAAGGACCAGGCTTGTTTGTTGGTCGGCCGCTCAGGGTCCAACCTCCATTTTTTTATTTTATTCACCTGCCAGTCTGGGGCACCCCTAGGTGGTAAATGGGGCTTTGGTTTCACAGGGAGGCAGGCACTCTCCCCCAAGCGAGCATACTGAGTCCTTTTTGCCGCCCCCCTCCAGGGCAGCCCAATTCTGTGAGCCCCACCCGCACACTCCCTGGCCTCTCCAGGTGGCCAAGTTAAGCGTGCTGTGAGCGGAGCCCGCACCGGGTCACGCCGAACCACGGGGCACCCTCCCCGCCTGAATACTCGGCCCCGGTACGCTCCCACCTGGGTGTATTGCAGGTCCTGTCCCCTTCTCTTCTGGGACTTCTCCATCCAGCCGACTACGCCACTGTCACAAGAATAAGACATGGACAGATAAAGGTTTGGGGCAGCCACCCGTATAATGTGGTATCCTGGCTGCAAAAGTTGTTTTAACAAATAATCAGCACTGAAGTGCATTCAACCGAGTCCAGTACAAGACTGAGGAAACAAAGGAAAAGGGGCAGGTTTTAAAGGGGGAGACAGGAAGTGAGGTCATATGGATCCGGCACGTGGTCTTCCACCATTGGTTCATAGCCGGACGTGACATCAGAGGGACTGGAGCTGGTGTGGCCGACTTCCATTGGCTCAGTCCCGGAGGTGATGTCAGGAAAGCCAGGTGAAATCCCCCGGGAATAGTCTACAGGCAAGGGAGAAAAAGAGTCACACCCCGGCATGCCTCCGAACTGCCTTCACTCAAGCCCTTTAGCTGCCTCCCATGCGCACATGTGTGACAACATCCATATGTACATATATACATATATATATACACATACATCCATATATATACATATATATATATATATATATATATATATATATATATATACATACATACATATCTACATATATATACACATACATATACACATACAGTATATATATATATATATACCCTTTGGGGTGCGAGCAGCTGTCACTAGGGGTGCCAGAATCCATCAAGGAAGAAAAATTAAAAACATTATTTGTACAAAATCTTAATTTATCTATCCATTCCTAAATAATTAAATGGGCAGGCTATTTCATATCAGTGCAATACGCTGCTTTTTAAAATGGATGACTCCTAATCTTACGTGCACTTAGTGCTGCGTGGGTATTATGAACTATCGTATCTGTTCAAGTTCTATTTACATTTTAAATATAAGTAATTTTTATTCGCCTACCTGCCTGAATAAGTCACCCTCACTTCGCTCTTTCTTTTTTCCGTTCATCTAATCATAGCTAGTCGCGAAAAAATTAGAACATGGAAGGAGGATTATACTGAGTATGGCTTTACCAAAACAATTATTGATGGCGAATAAAGTATCCGTTATTCATAAACCTTCAATTGGTGATCTGTTTTTCTGCGTTAACCTCATATTTTTTGATGCTTCTTCTCAAACCAAGGGGGTGTGAAATCGGGATCGTCCGTCACAGGGGGTGTGAGTGTAAAATGAATCAGGAAGCGCTGATATATATGTGTGTGTGTATATATAATATATGTGTATACAGGTGCCGGTCATAAAATTAGAATATCATGACAAAGTTGATTTATTTCAGTAATTCCATTCAAAAAGTGAAACTTGTATATTAGATTCATTCATTACACACAGACTGATGTATTTCAAATGTTTATTTCTTTTAATTTTGATGATTATAACTGACAACTAATGAAAGTCCCAAATTCAGTATCTCACAAAATTAGAATATCAATTAAGAAAGACATTAGAAATGTTGGCCAACTGAAAGGTATGAACATGAAAAGTATGAGCATGTACAGCACTCAATATTTAGTTGGGGCTCCTTTGGCCTGGATTACTGCAGCAATGTGCCGTGGCATGGAGTCGATCAGTCTGTGGCACTGCTTAGGTGTTATGAGAGCCCATGTTGCTCTGATAGTGGCCTTCAGCTCTTCTGAATTGTTGGGTCTGGCGTATTGCATCTTCCTCTAGATTTTCTATGGGGTTAAGCTCAGGCGAGTTTGCTGGCCAATCAAGAACAGGGATACCATGGTCCTTAAACCAGGTACTGGTAGTTTTGGCACTGTGTACAGGTGACAGGTCCTGTTGGAAAATGAAATCTGCATCTCCATAAAGTTCATCAGCATCAGGAAGCATGAAGTGCTCTAAAACTTCCTGGTAGACGGCTTCATTGACCTTGGACCTCAGAAAACACAATGGACCAACACCAGAAGATGACATGGCACCCCAAACCATCACTGACTGTGGAAACTTTACACTGGACCTCAAGCAACGTGGATTCTGTGCCTCTCCTCTCTTCCTCCAGACTCTGAGACCTTGATTTCCAAAGGAAATGCAAAATTTGCTTTCATCAGAGAACATAACTTTGGACCACTCAGCAGCAGTCCAGGTGAGACACTTCTGATGCTGTCTCTTGTTGCAGAGTGGCTTGACACAAGGAATGTGACAGCTGAAGCCCATGTCTTGCATACGTCTGTGTGTGGTGGTTCTTGAAGCACTGACTCCAGCTGCAGTCCACTCTTTGTGAATCTCCCCCACAGTTTTGAATGGGTTTTGCTTCACAATCCTCTCCAGGGTGCGGTTATCCCTATTGCTTGTACACTTTTTTCTACCACATCTTGTCCTTCCCTTCGCCTCTCTATTAATGTGCTTGGACACAGAGCTCTGTGAACAGCCAGCCTCTTTAGCAATGACCTTTTGTGTCTTGCCCTCCTTGTGCAAGGTGTCAATGGTCGTCTTTTGGACAACTGTCAAGTCAGCAGTTTTCCCCGTGATTGTGTAGCCTACAGAACTCGACTGAGAGACCATTTAAAGGCTTTAGCAGGTGTTTTAAATTAATTAGCTGATGAGAGTGTGGCACCAGGTGTCTTCAATATTGAACCTTTTCACAATATTCTAATTTTCCGAGATACTGAATTTGGGACTTTCATTAGTTGTCAGTTATAATCATCAAAATTAAAAGAAATAAACATTTGAAATACATCAGTCTGTGTGTAATGAATGAATCTAATATACAAGTTTCACTTTTTGAATGGAATTACTGAAATAAATCAACTTTGTCATGATATTCTAATTTTACACACACTCACTGCACCCCCTCTCGAGACGTCAGCCTCTCGTGTTGCGCCACGGCATGTGGTTCGTTTATTTGACAGTATGTAGATCGGGATATATATATATTTATATATATCAAATTACCCGCGCTTTGCAGCTGAGAGGTAGTGTGTTAAAGAAGTTATGAAAAAGAAAAGGAAACATTTTAAAAATAACGTAACATTATTGACAATGTAACTGTTTTGTGACTGTTATGAGTGTTGCTGTCATCAAGGATTTGATTATCATTATTTCTTTCAATCAGGTTCGTATTTGTAGGATGTGTTGTGTTCAAGTTACATTCCGTGTTTGTCAATCGTTGTAAAGATGACAGGTTTCATTCATCGATTCGTTTCTTACTACATCAATAAACAGCTTGTCTTCTTCTTTATCTGAGACGTGACACACTGCATGCACAGGTTTTTTTTTACACTGTCTTCCTTTAGCGGGACATTGACTTTTTCCACCGTGTGCTTTGTTTCCGCAGTAGCTGCACTTATGAATATGCTTGTATGCGTCACTTGCTTCATATTCTTTTGCTGCCTTCTCAATTGTGCAATGCGTTTTTTGTTCAGTGCTCTTTGGAGTCGGTGCTTTTTGTCTGCGTACTGTGTTCACAGTCAGTTCATATGAGCCACTCGGAGTACATGCATCGAATGTTCTCAGCTGTGCTGGTGCCATCTCGTGCGATGTTCACGGCTGTATTTAAAGTTAGCTAAGACCTGGCACCTAAAAGTTTCTCTCACAGTTTCGCTGGGTTTGTGCCAAACACCACCCTGACCATCTCATCTTCCTCTGCATAAGCACAGTCCTTCACCCGTGACTATTTAGCAGCAGTGTTTCTATTGGATTGCCGCTGATGGACGGCCTTATATGGGCAGGCACTAAACGGGCATCGAGCAGAAGTCTATTATAGTATATGGACGAAAAAACAGGTTCCAGTTATGACCATTACACGTAGAATTTCAAAATGAAGCCTGCCCAACTTTTGTAAGTAAGCTGTAAGGAATGAGCCTGCCAAATTTCAGCCTTCTACCTACACGGAAAGTTGGAGAATTAGTGATGAGTCAGTGAGTGAGTGAGTGAGGGCTTTGACTTTTATTAGTTTAGATTAAACAGTCCTTAGTGGTCCAGAGGTAGAACAGTTAAGTGGGCGACAGTGTATTGATTCATTAATACGGGAGAATACAAACCGTGCGAGTGAAGAGCTTATAAGTAAGAGGAGCGCAAAGTTAGGAGAAGAGACAGAGAAAAGTAAAGTTAACCTCATAGAAAGGCAAATAGCAGGCAGCTGAGAGGGAGAACAGTACAGGAGCTTAAGGGGAAAAGGTGTAAAATATCTGTAGCAGATCTTAGTGTTACCATTTAAGTTAAGGAGCAGCTGAAACAAGAAGAAGAAATTTAATTTAATTAAAAAAAAAAAAAAAAGTTAAGGCAGTTTAGCAATTCCAAATCAAGTTTCAATAATGAGGCCAGTGCAATGCAAGTTCTGTTGGATGTTGGACTTTTTAGATGATGGTTTGGAAGAGCCAGTTGTCTATGAGGGCTACATCTGCAAGAGATGCCAGCTGATCCAGCACCTCGAGCTCAGGGTCGCTGAACTGGAGGAGGAGTTGGCTGACCTGCGTTGTAATAGAGAATTGGCGGACTTGGCCCAGATGTCCTTTAGAGAGATAGTGTGCACCCCTAAGGTGGCGCAGGAGGAGATTCCAGACCAGACAGGTAGGAATAGGTGGGTATGTGTAGGCTAGTTGAGGATTGTTTAAACTAGGGAATGGAGGGGCAGGGAGTTTAGGACAGGCCAGGTTTAGATCTATACATGGAAGAACAAACAATGGTGCAGAAATAAAAATGCATAGTAATGTAAATTTAAGCAAACATAAATGTAGAAGGATTAACACATTAAAAATAGCTTGCCTTAATGCTAGAAGTATCAAAAATAAGGTAAGTGAGTTGGAGTTGTATGTAGCAGAGCATAATTATGATATTATAGCAATAACGGAAACCTGGCTAAATAACAAAGATGGGGATGAGTGTAACATAGAGGATACACATTTATTAGGAAGGATAGACAGAACAGAAAAGGAGGTGGGGTTGCTGTTTATGCCAAACAGGATTTAAATGTAAGTCATCTTCAGTTGGATGATGAGCCCCATCTTAGTGAGGACATGTGGCTTCGCCTGGAAAATATTAGGGAAAGAGGTCTTATTTTAGGAGTGTGTTATAGACCACCCAATTCAGACAGTAATTTCAACACACATCTTTTAGTAATATCAAAAGGCAAGTTTACAGGGGGATATTATAGTCATGGGGGACTTTAATTATCCAAATATTAACTGGGATAACCTTGCAGATGGAGGAGCACAAGAGCAGGAGTTTTTAGAAGTAATCAGCGACTGTTTTTTAACACAGCATGTTAAAGCACCAACAAGGGGTGAAGCCTGTCTGGATTTAGTATTCTGTAATAATCAGGATAGAATTGAGGGTGTAGAGGTGATTGAACCACTAGGGTCAAGTGACCATAATGTAATACAATTCTCAGTATTTTGTAAGAGTACAGATGCAAAGACTAAAATTGTTAAGTTGAACTTTGGTAGGGCTAATTTTGAGCAGATGCGACAAAGTCTAAGTAGGATAGACTGGGATAAGCTTTTAAATGTGGAGACAGTCGAAGAGCAGTGGAACAGGTTTAAAATGTTTTACATGTAATGCAGGACAGATACATACCTAAATTTGGAATTAATAGGAAACTAAAAAACTCCACGATGGATTAATAAAGATTTAAAAAGAAGTTGCAAAGGAAAAACTGCTGTATAAGGCATATAAGACTAATGACTGCAAAGAGAATCGAGCGCGTATGAGAACATGAGGGCAACCATTAAGAAGGATATCAGAGAGACAGTTGGAGAGGAATATAGCAGATAAGGCGAAAGAAGACCCCAAGAGATTCTTTCAGTATTTTAGTAGTAAAAGAACAGTTAAGGAGGAGGTCAAGTTCATCAGGAATAGTAAAGGGAGATTAAAAGATACAGACAATGAAATAGCAGATGCCCTAAACTTACATTTTCTGAGGTGTTTACAAGTGAGCAAGTGGATAACCTCAGAGGTAACACAACTACTAAGGAGGTACTGAGGGATTTGGAAATTGTAGAGGGAGAAGTGCTGCTCAGATTAAATAAGATGAAATCAAACAAATCACCAGGCC
Source organism: Polypterus senegalus (assembly GCF_016835505.1). Classification (NCBI taxonomy): domain Eukaryota; kingdom Metazoa; phylum Chordata; class Cladistia; order Polypteriformes; family Polypteridae; genus Polypterus; species Polypterus senegalus. The sequence continues at coordinate 26,943,527 of NC_053155.1, read as the reverse complement.
CAGATAATATTTATCCTGTGTTCTTAAGGAGGCTAGTGAGTACATATATAAACCCTTGACACATATTTTTAGGAAGTCACTGTGCACTGGAGAGATTCCAAAGGACTGGAAAATGGCAAATATCATCCCATTATATAAAAAGGGTGACAGGGCAGATCCAAGCAACTATAGGCCAGTAAGCTTAACAAGCATCACAGAAAAATTAATGGAAGGAATTATTAAGGATAAGATTGAGCAACACATGGCAAGGACAGGAGTTATTCTGAACAGTCAGCATGGGGTCAGAAGAGGGAGGTCGTGTTTTACTAACATGTTGGAATTCTATGAGGAGGCAACAAAAGGATGTGATCAAAGTGGAGCTTATGATATCATTTATCTGGACTTTCAGAAAGCATTTGATAAGGTGCCACATGAGAGGTTGGGCATCAAGTTAAAAGAAGTGGGAGTTCAGGGTGATGTTTTTAGATGGGTGCAGAATTGGCTCAGACACAGGAAGCAGAGGGTGATGGTGCGAGGAACCTCATCAGAACTGGCGATGTTAAGAGTGGTGTTCCACAGGGGTCAGTGCTAGGGCGCTGCTATTTTTAATATATATAAATGATTTAGATAGGAATATAAGTAACAAAATGGTTAAATTTGCAGATGATACCAAGATAGGTGGATTAGCAGATAATTTGGAATCCTTTATATCATTACAGAAGGATTTGGACAGCAGACAGGCTTGGTCAGATTTGTGGCAGATGAAGTTTAATGTCAGTAAATGTAAAGAATTACACATAAGAAGTAAAAATATTACTGCGGTGGGTTGGCACCCTGCCCAGGATTGGTTCCTGCCTTGTGCCCTGTGTTGGCTGGGATTGGCTCCAGCACACCCCCGTGACTCTGTGTTCGGATTCAGTGGATTGGAAAATGGATGGATGGAAGTAAAAATATTAGGTTTGAATACACAATGGGAGGTCAGAAAATTGAGAGTACACCTTATGAGAAGGATTTAGGAGTCATAGTGGACTCTAAGCTATCGACTTCCCGACAGTGTTCAGAAACCATTAAGAAGGCTAACAGAATGTCATGTTATATAGCGCCTTGATGTGTGGAGTACAAGTCACAGGAGGTTCTGCTCAACCTTTATAACGCACTGGTGAGGCCTCAGCTGGTCTGCTGGGTGCAGTTTTTGTTTTCAGGCTACAAAAAGGACATAACAGCACTTGAGAAGGTCCAGAGAAGAGCGACTAGGCTGATTCAGGGCTACAGGGGATGAGTTATGAGGAAAGAGTAACAGAGCTGAGCCTTTACAGTTTAAGCAAAAGAAGATTAAGAGGTGACATGATTGAAGTGTTTAAAATTATGAAGGGAATTAGTCCAGTGGATCGAGACTTTGACTTTAAAATGAGTTCATCAAGAACACGGGGACACAGTTGGAAACTTGTTAAGAGTAAATTTCGCACAAACATTAGGAAGATTTTCTTTACACAAAGAACGATAGACACTTGGAATAAGAGACCAAGTAGTGTGGTAGGCAGTAAGACGTTAATGTGTTTGGCTCCCTTGTGTGTTACATTTTGAAAATTTGATGAATTAATTTGCTTTGTGTGTTTTAGGTTTATTGGAGCAATAGAGTATACCTGTTTAATTATGTCCCTTGTCAAACGGAATATCAGGAGAGGGGGGCACTATAATGATCAGCTTGAGGACCACCAATTTGCTTATTCATTCAAAGCAGAGTCTTTGATTCTTCTGCTGGAATTTTGAGTCAGTGAAGTCCTTTAAGGGCAATATTGCACTATTGTTTTTGAGTTTCTTTTTTTTTTTATTTTTTTACTCTGTTTTTTGACTAAAAATTTGATTTTTGTGTTTTTTTTTTATAGTTATTCTAAATGCGATTTCACATTTTTGTTTGTAAAAATGAAATCTTTATTTAAAAAGAGTTGCAATTGGCTTCTCCTTGCAAGCCAGAGGTTTAACGTTGTCCTCTTTCTTGTGTGAATTTGGAGCGCTAACAGCATTTAGAGTTTTTTACCTTTAAAAGTCTGTCCCAGTAGGCCTGTGTAGGCTGAAGCCTGGCCTGTTGAGTTTGGCGTCAGGCTGCCTGAGGTGAAGTCTGTTTTTGGGTTCCAGATCTGGGAAGTACTGGTTTTGATTATTTTGAGCTCTGCACTCCTTTCTTGCTTGCGTTTTGTGGGCAACTCAATAAAAATAATGCAAAATATCAACTTTCCATTAAATGGATTTTCCCAGCTGGAGCACCAAATCTTTACCTTCTCTGTTTTGTCTTTATTACAAGACATAACAGTAGCAGCAGCAGCAGGAACATTAAAGGAGCCCATCTTAAATGGGCCATTAAGTCTGTTATGTTTGCCTTTACTGCCTTTTGGAGACACAAAATAGTTTTAAATTCAGTTTTGACTTGTGGTGCCAAGTTTATAGGGTTATTATTGTTCTGTATATATCTATAGGTGTAACAATATAAACACCATATGGCCAAAAGTTTGTGGACACCTGACCATCATCCACCTAAAGCTAAGTATGTTTGGGTACTTGGATGGGAGCCCAACCAGGGAAAAGGTGGAGTTGCTGCTGGAAGAGCTTTGGGATGAGGCCAGCAGGCGTTGCTTACCTCGTGATCTGAATGTGGAGCCCAATGCCCCAGTGCAGTGATGGTGACACTGTACTGTAAACATGGTGCCATCATTCAGATGAGGCATGAAACCAAAGACCTGACTCTCTGTGGTCATAAAAGATCCCTGGGCTTCCTTTGTAAAGAGCAAGTTCTGGCTAAATTGCTCACCATGGCCTAGTCGTGCTGGCCCCTAATCATCCCCTGTTCTGCATTTGGCTAACTATCTCTCACCACTTCACCACCTAACAGCTCATGTGTGGTGAGCGTACCGGTCCAAATGTGGCTGTCATCACATCATCCAGGTGGATGCTACACATTAATATCGGTTGAAGTGGCTCCCCACTCACTGAGAAAAACGCTACATAAATGTAAAAAATTATTATTATTACCATTAGTAGAGTCGATATCAGGACTCTGTTCAGGCTCCTCCATGTCTTTATGGAGTTGGATTTGTGCACAGGGGTTCCATCCTGCTGGAACAGAAAATGGCCTTCTACAAAGTTGGAAGCTCATCATTGTCTAAAATGCTTTTTTCTGCTGTAGCATTAACAGGACCCCAAACTAGAGCGAAGGGGCCTCACCCAAACCCTGAGAAAGAGCAACTGATCATTATCCCTCCACCAAACCTTACAGAACATTAGAACAACCTGGATGAGAACAGGCCATTCAGCCCAACAAAGCTCACCAGTCCTGTCCACTTAATTTCTTCTAAAATAACATCAAGTTGAGTTTTGGAAGTCCCTACAGTCCTACTGTCTACCACACTACTTGGTCTCTTATTCCAGGTGTCTGTGGTTCTCTGTGTAAAGAAGAACTTCCTAATGTTTTTGTGAAATTTACCCTTAACAAGTTTCCAACTGTGTCCCCATATTCCTAATGAACTCATTTTAAAATAACCATCTCGATCCACTGGACTAATTCCCTTCATAATTTTAAACACTTCAATCATGTCACCTCTTAATCTTCTTTTGCTTAAACTGTAAAGGCTTAGCTCTTTTAATCTTTCCTCACAATTCATCCCCCAAAGCAGCGTAGTCGCTCTTCTCTGGACCTTCTCTAGCACTGCTATGTCCTTTTTGTAGCCTGGAGACCAAAACTGCGTCCAGTACTCCAGATGAGGCCTCACCAGTGTGTTATAAAGCTTGAGCAGAACCTCCTGTGACTTGTACTCCACACATCAAGGCGCTATATAACCTGACATTCTGTTAGCCTTCTTAATGGCTTCTGAACACTGTCTGGCAATTGACAGCTTAGAGTCCACTACGACTCCGAAATCCTTCTCATAAGGTGGACTCTCGATTTTCAGACATACCATTGTGTATTCAAACCTCACATTTTTACTTCCTATGTGTCAATCTTTACATTTACTGACATTAAATTTCAAAAATCTGCCCAACCCCGTATGCCGTCCAGGACCCTCTGTCCTGATTTAACAGAATCCAAATTATCTGCTAATCCACCTATCTTGGTATCATCTGCAAACTTAACCATCTTGTTACATCTATATTCCTATCTAAGTCATTCATATATGATGTGAGACACAAAAATAACTGGACTGGGTTTGGGGTTTTTCTGGAAATAAGTCTGGAGGTGGCACTGGACGTGAATCATAGAACTATATCCACTCCTTCACACCCTCTCAAACCGCCGACCGGCTTGGTATATCCTGTTAATAGTCCAGTCAGTATTTGCACAACATTCGCTACACAAGTAATGTCAGATGAAAAAATCAAACAGCAAATCAACATCAAATGTCTCGTGAAATTGAACAAAATGTCCACAGAAACATATGAAATGATAATAACAGTGTACAGTGATAGCAGTTTGACTCACACACAAGTTTTTGAGTGGCACAAATGTTTCAAGGAGGGACAAGAAAATGTTGAAGACGTTTAACGCCCAGGGCGCCCACACTCATCTCGGATAGATGAAAACATCAAAACGATGAATCAGATTGTTCAAAATGACCATACTGCCTTTTTTTTGACTAACAAAAACATTCCTGTCCTCGATCATCTTCTCTATTCGCCCAATTTACCTCCCTGTGATTTTTACTTGTTCCCAAAAATCAAAATTTTTTCTTCAGTCGATGAAATGAAGTCAGAAACAGCAAGCCTGTTGAAGAATCTCAAGCAAGAAGACTTCCAGCACTGTTTCAATCAATGGAAGATACTGTCACACACGTGCGATTAGGAGACCTCTAAAGGGCTTGAGTAAGTGTAATACTACATCAGACCAAGTGGTGGCAGAGTGTGCTGACTGTCTCTCTCTGTTCCTTACAGACCATTCCCAGGAAATCTTGCCAGGTCCCGGCACCTCTGATGATGTCACGTCCGGCTCCGGCACCTCTGATGATGTCATGTCTGGCTCCAGCACCTCTGATGACATCACGCCCGGCTCCAGCACCTTTGATGATGTCACTTCCGGTTGTGGTATAGATGACATAATTTCCTCCACCAGCTCTTAAAACCACCATCTTTCCTCCACGTATTCAGTTCTATTTCTGTTTTGTAAACTACTCAATCAATTTTCAACCTTTTGCAGTCAGGATCATAATATATGTGTGGCTGCCCCAAACCTTTCTGACTGTCTGGAGTCTTTTTGCAACAATACGTAAGGAGCGGTGTAGAGATTGGGTGGTGGAGCATATAGAAGATGACAATGTTTAGGATGCTGTAATTCATCAATAAATATATATTTTTTTACCAATCCGGTTATTTTTGTGTTTCACCTCGTATGGACACCACTCTTAACATCAGCCAATTCTGATGCGGTTCCTCACACCATCACACTCTTTTTCTTATGTCTGAGCCAATTCTGCACCCATCTACAAACAGCACCGTGAACTCCCACTTCTTTTAGGTTGATGCCCTCCCTCTCATCCTAACCCTAACTCTAACCCTAACCCATGGCCTTTGGGCTAATATCCCCTACCCTAATCCTAACCCTAACCCATGGCATCTTATCAAATGCTTTCCGAAACTGCAATTAAATAATACAGTATCGTACGCTCCACTTTAATTGTATCCTTTTGTTGCTTCCTCATAGAATAGGCACTATACAGTCCACAAGGCGGCGTTCTCCTGCTATCCACCAAACCTAGTTTGGTCCACCAGATAGTGAAGCCTGTTCAAAGAACTCCAGAGCCTGATGGTGGCATCCTTTACACCACCCCAGCCAAAGCTTGGCATTGTGCATAGTGTTATTAGGCTTGTGCGATGCTAATGGCCAGGAAAGGCCCATTTCGTGAAGCTCCCGGCGCACACTTTTTGCGCTGAGATTGTTCCCAGAGGTTGTTTGAAACTCGCTAGGTGGTCCCACTCTGTGAGTCTGCATGATCAGCTGTGCACTTGTTTCTCCTCGACGCTTCCACTTTACAATAGTGGAAGTTTCAGATTTAGCAAAGCAGAAATTCCACACACTGACTTGTGGCAAATGTAGCATCCTAGGATAATGCCACGTTTAAAGTCACTGAGCTCTTCGCTATGTCCCATTCTGTTGCCAATGGAGATGGCATGGCTGTGTGCTAGAGTTTATGGGCCTGTTCACAAGGAAACACCTGAACTCATGAATTTGGAGGGGTTTCCACATACTTTTGGCCATATAGTGTCATCTGAACCTTGCACTTGGAAACCGATGTGGACCGCCAAGGCTCGTACACAGACAGGCAGAGAAACGAGTTGCCACACAACACGTGTTTTATTTTCACAATCCCCAGCACAAAGTAAAGCACCAACACAAATACACAGCCCTTTCCTTCCTTCTTCTCTCCTTTCTCTGCCGCCTCCACTCCTCTCCCAGCAAGCTTTGTCTGCCTCCTCCCGACTCTGGCTCTCCAGATGGAGTGAGGTGGCCCCTTTTATAGAGCACCCAGAATTGCTCCAGGTGGCTCATTAGTATCACCTGGAATCACTTCCAGTTGTGATGGACACTCCCCCTGGTGGCCCCCACAGAAACCAACAGGGCTGCACCAAATTCTGTGCGACTCTGAAGTGCCACAGTCGCCCAAGAGGGCTGCCCTCTAGCATCCCAAGGGAGGTAGTGCCTTGCAGATGCTCTCTCTCTACCCGGTCCTTCGATTCAGCTGGCGCCCCGCCGGGTAATGGCCCCTTTGGCAGCCCATCACAACGGATTTCATTTTAAAAAGGTTAATTGTAACATAAGATGAAGATGTGACCAGCTAATGAAATTTTGTTAAATGCTGTATGGTCATAGACATACACCATATGAAGAATAAAGGTTCAGACTCACCATACTGTGAATTAAACAATGTATTAATATAGGAAGACAAAATCTGAAGCGAGTGAGCTAACATTGATTAAACAAGCCAGCACTTGGGACCACCTTGTAGCAGCGCTACGTGATATAAGAATTTCAACTGCCGGCAGACCCTGCTGTGGCACTGATTGGATAAAAGTGCAGGGCTTGCTGGGAACAAGATCTGCCAGTGTGTGCTGGCGAGGTGCCCCCTGGAGGTGGCCAAGGGCACCTGCTGGGTTGGCCCTGCTGTGAGCCAGCACCCTCTAGTGTTTCAGAGGGAGGTATTGCCCTGATTATGCCCTCTTCACTGGTCCTTTCATCACAGGGCCATCCACCGTACGATCAATATGACCTGCGGGAGGAGACCAATGGCCAATTAGCTAAGGACACGCTCCACCCAGCACCAAGCGGTACCAACAGTTTGCATCGCACAGTCCTATCATACCATCAAACGGCTCAATCAGCCCTGGGTCTGTGGATTACTCAAAGCCTGATGTGCCTTTTTGAAATAATTAGGTGCTCTAAACTGTATTTTGAGAAGCTTGTTTTGTTGCTATTATTCAGAAAAACAGTTACCGTTCATATTGTGTTCCCTTTCTGTCTCTCCTTTCTTGTTTCTTTTTTTTTTTCTTCCTGCTGCTTTATCTCGCTATAATTGAGCCTCTTTTTGTCCAACTGCAATTTCTGTTATTATCCTTTGCTCTCAATGTAATCTTGAGAAAAATAACCTATGATGCAGAAAAATAATTGCTCCTCTTAGAGTTCCTATCACGCAGATCGCCAGTTGCAAGTTTAAAGCAAGGTTAAGGGTTCAAAAGCCCGTCCCAGGGCCCGGTGTGCGACCCGGAGCAAGTGGCTTAACTTACCCGTGCTTTGTGCTCTCCGTGGCTCCGTGTCGACCCGACTTGACAGGCTCCTCTAAGCACCAGAACGTTGGGACTTATTACTTACTCTGTTCAAACTCTAGCTTGTGGCTGGGAAAGCGCCGTGATTTTTAAAACAAATAGGAACTGGGGACTGTCAATGGTTGTCTCATTGCTTATCTGTCATCTGCTAAGCAGCTCGCTGCTGTTGCTCGCCGTGACCACGTCACCCAAATGCCTGCAGCTGCATGTGCTGTAGAAAGAAAACAATGAGACTCATTTCTTTAGTTGGCTTTATAACGTCAAGAGCTGCATGGTTGTTTTTTTTTTTTTTTTGCAGAATCTCCGACCCTTCAAGACTTTTTTACTCTTTTTGATGTTGACTTGGTAAGGCAGTGAAATAAGAATAAATTGATACTGGGACGCATTGTGAGTTATTGACTCTCCTCAGCACCGTGCAGCCAAACATCAGGTTAGCACGTTCAGAGTCTAAGTGCGTACATTGAGATGGATTCATTTTGCTGCTCTGGGTGTTGCTGTTCTACAGATCTTCAGTTCAAATACTGCATCCAGTTGACTATGTGGAGTTTGCAAGTTCTGCCCATGTCATTATGATTTAATTATAATCGCCTGTATTTCGAAAGATGTCTGTTAGCTTATTTAATGATTAGAAAGTGGGTTAGTGTGGCAAGGCATGAGGGGAGCCTCCAATGGACTAATGTGCCAGCCAGTGGTGCTGGGTCTGTCCGGCGTGTTGTTTTCCATCGTAATAGAAGGACGTGCAAAGGGCACTGCTTCCCCTGCCCTACATGGCATACCCCAGGTACATCAGATCCTTGCAGGGCTCCATGGGAGTTGGAGTCTGGCACAGCCCAGTTGGGTTCTGTGAGAGAGCTGCAGTGCCCAACTTTGTGGGAGTGATTCCAGACCTCACTAGCGAGCCACCTGAAATAGTACCAGGTCAGGAGGAAGAAGACGAAACTTGCAGGAGGAGGAGTAGAGGCATAAAAGAGAGAAAACGCAAAAAAGAAAGTTCCGTGGACTTTACTGTACTTTTATACTGTGCTGTGCAGATGGGAAACGTTTCCCACTGTAAAAGAAAATGTGTGTTGTGTTGGACTTGTGCTTTGTGTTTGTTGTGTCAGGTGTCTGGGGAGCTGGTGTGCCTCCTGGAGAGGCCAGGCTGATGATGATAATAATAATAATAATAATAATAATAATAATAATAATAATAATAATAATAATAATAATAATAATAATAATAATAATAATAATAATAATAATAATAATACATTTTATTTATATAGCAGGGGTGGCACGGTGGCGCAGTGGGTAGCGCTGCTGCCTCGCAGTTAGCAGACCTGGGGGTTCGATTCCCGGGTCCTCCCTGAGTGGAGTTTGCATGTTCTCCCCGTGTCTGCGTGGGTTTCCTCCCACAGTCCAAAGACATGCAGGTTAGGTGCATTGGCGATCCTAAATTGGCCCTAGTGTGTGTGCCCTGCGGTGGGCTGGTGCCCTGCCCGGGGTTTGTTTCCTGCCTTGTGCCCTGTGTTGACTGGGATTGGCTCCAGTAGACCCTTGTGACCCTGTAGTTAGGATATAGAGGGATGGATGGATGGATTTATATATCACGTTTCCCATGCTCAGGGCGCTTAGGTACATGACTCATAATTCCATCTACAACCCAAATTCCAAAAAAGTATGGAAAATGGTAATAAATTAAGGAGTGATCTGTAAATTCTGTTCGCCCTCTACTGTACTCTACTTTTTGACATTACATCTTGTGAATTTATTTTATTCTTTATTATAACTGCAACGCATTTCAAAAAAGTTGGGTCAGACGAGTGCTTTCCACTGTGTAACATCACAGTTTCTTTGATTTTTTTGTTCTTTATTTCACTTTTGTTCATTTTCACATACTCCTTGGGGTCAGAGTGCAGGATCAGCCATTGTAAAGCAGCCCCGGAGGAATTGTAGGTCAAGGATCTCTTTTGGCAGTGACGGGGATTCCAACCGGCAACCTTCTGGATAAGGGAGCAGATCTTTAGACTCAGAGCCAGCACTGCACCTTAAATTATCACACTTACTTAGCATTTGGGCATTGAAGATACAAGTTGGTTATGTTTAGCACGCAGAATTTCCCCCCCTTCATCCACAATGCAGGTTTTCAATGGTACGGTTCCTTCATTGCCTTATTTTGCACTGCAGAATGTGCCACACAGGTCAGAACTTCCAGTCTCATATCCACACTCTTTGCTTACTTGTATTCCTGGTGTAGAATGTGCTTTGGCGTTGTCCCGCTGGAAAACACAGGGGTACCCGTGGAAAAGGTGGTGTCTGGATGGCAGCACATGTAGCAAACAAACTTCTTTCTCCATGATTGGTGTCCTCACAGATGCCATGGGCAGTGACACCCCTCCATTATCTTGACAGAGGGAGGCTTTTGGACCTGACACTGATAACAGCTTGGATGGTCCTGTTCGTTTTTGGCCTTAGAGAAGACAATGGCTGAAACGTTTTGAAATATTGACTCGTCGGACCACACAACTTAATTCCACTGCACTACTTTCCAACTCAGATGAGACGGAGCTCTGAGAAGTTGGTGGCACTGCCAGACAGTGTTGATGTATGGCTTCTGTTTTGCTTTGCATAGTGAAGCCTTAACTTCTGTGCTGACTGACAATGGTTTACTGAAATATTCCATGACGGTTTTCATGATGGTGACGTCTGAGGAATCAGAGATCAGACGCATTCAGAATTGACCCTTTACATCGAGCTTTCACTTGATTCCTTGAAACTGTTAACGGTGTGTAGGCATACATTTAATATGTCACTGTGCTCTGTGCAAATCTACCTTATAAATCTCTCCTTTTCTGCTCACATGCAGTTGACACAGAGCCAGATTAAGCAAAATGGTTCACCATAATGAACTGCTAGGCCAGCATTATGACATAAGACAGATTGGAACAAATGGAAAGCAAGAAGTCAGACTGTGAGATGCTGTAACCGCGTGCTGTTTCTATCTGTTACGTCAGCGTGGAATTGTATCCTCGTTTAAGCACCGTTGCCTAAGGGGGCCCAGGACATGGAGAAAACAGAATAAAGCCTTGGAACGTTACCCAGCACACCTTTGAAGCCAACAAACATATGGAAGACGTCGCCATTTGTTCCTATGAATGCCTTCCACATCTGCATTGAAGACACCGATTGATTTCACGGGCCCCCACTCCTGGACCTGGTCTCGTCACTGGCTTCATTCATCTTTGTATCATCTGCAGTGTAAGCCATTAGTTATTTGTCCTATGTGATTTCTTACCGCCGTATCACTAGGGAGGGGTATCGTCATCTATGTTATATAACACGACTTACAACTTACAAAAGAACTCTTTCCCAGGGAGCTGTCGCCCCCTGCAGGACACCCTGTGTTGTACACTGTAGAGGACGACATGCTCAAAATCTTACTGACTCGTCTTTGGGGAGCATTGAACTCAAAGTTCTGGATTATTGTCTGGTGCATCCGTTAGCAAATTGCCGAGTTTTGACCCATCCTTAATCCTGAAGGCCTACACCTTTTTTGGAGGCTCCTTAAATACGAGAACCCTATTGTCTCAGCCGTTCTTGTTATGTAAACTTGTCGCATCGTTGTCATTTCGAAACGTCCCCATTCCAGCTTTGTTAGTCAGTCACAGAATAAACCTTTCTTCAAAAAAGAGGTATACCCTGTCTTTCTGCTGCTTTTATTGGAATGCAAGTCAAAGTAAATGTACAAATGAGCCCTTTTTGTTTTTCTTAGCATTTTCCATGCTGTCTCAACTGTTCATGGAATTTGAGTCCGTGGTCGTCTGGAGCAGCACAAGGAACAGGCCTGTCTGCTTTATTCTTCACTCTGTACACGTTAGACTATAAATACAACAGCAGCTCATGTCACTTGCAGATATTCTTAGATGATTCTGCACTTATGGGGTGCATTGATAAAGGGGATGAGGCAGAGGAGGGGAGTCAGGGGGAGAACTTTGTCTTTTGGCACAAAGAGAATGGTCTGCACCTTCACATCAGCTAAACCAAGGAACTGCTTATTGACTTTCACCGCACCAAAGAGCCACCATATCCGGTCACTGAAAACTAAAGTTAATGTGGAGGTGGTCTACTGCTTGGGGGACCACATCAATGGTGGCTTGGACTGGCCTCATAACACAATCTTTCATTTGTAATTTTGTTTTTTTTTAGTTGTGAACTTCTCAAAATCCATTATTCTTGTAAATAGCAGTATACCAGTCATACAGTATGGGTTTTGTATGTTTACTTTGGAAAATTAAGAAAAGGTTAATGGTTATTGTTTTTTTAGGGTGGTGTGGTATAATTCGGCGCTGTGTACAGTATGACCATATGTATATTTTGGGTTTTAAATTTTACTCTAGATCTTACTTATTTATTTTTGTATTAATGGTTTTGTTTACAATCATTTGTAATATATATTAGAATAGTGGGCACCGCCCTCTGCTCGCCAACCCTCTGTGTGATCTGCCGCTTGAGACGAATCACGCTGTGCTTTTGGATAAACACGAATATCAACTCTGTCTTTGATATCTCCATTTTTCAAAACAATCATCACTTGCTGGTTTATTATATGTGCAAGCGTGATCTTTCGGATTCATATAGAAATCCAAGATAAGGACGCGCTCCACCCAGTTTTGTGTAAAGTGCGATACTTTTGGACGTATGGATTTGTATCCATTATTAGCTGTAGAATTTCTAATACGTCCGATTGTTTAACTCGTTCGATACTATGTTGCATTGCTTCTCTGTGATCATAAATATAAACTTGACCGAAATGTGGTTTCTTTGAAATTAAATTTGTAGCAGCTTTAATTGTTGCGGGACCACAGATTCTCATAGCATATGGTCCTGAATTGTATAAATCTATACTCAGCAAAAAAAGAAACGTCCTCTGACTTTCAACTGTTTTTACTTTCAGTAAACTTAATGTGTAAATATTTGTATGAACAATAAAAGAGTCAACACCATAAGACATAAACTAAAAATGTTTCACAATGTGTCCCTGAATGAAGGGAGGCTCAAAATCCAAAGTACCAGTCAGTATCTGGTGTGGCCACCAGCTGCTTGAAGTACTGCAGTGCATCTCCTCCTCATGGACTGGACCAGATTTGTCAGTTCTTGCTGTGAGATGTTACCCCACTCTTCCACCAAGGCACCTGCAAGTTCCTGGACATTTCTGGTTGGAATGGCCCTAGCCCTCACCCTGCGATCCAACAGGTCCCAGACGTGCTCAATGGGATTGAGATCCGGGCTCTTCCACTGCGAGGATGATCAGCTGTCCTTCCTGTCTCCCTGTAGCACTGTCTTAGGCGTCTCACAGTGCGGACATGGCAATTTATTGCCCTAGCCACATCAGCAGTCCTCATGCCTCCCTGCAGCATGCCTAATGCACGTTCACGCAGATGAGCAGGGACCCTGGGCATCTTTCTTTGGGTGTTTTTCACAGTCGGTAGACAAGTCTCTTTAGTGTCCTGCGTTTTTAGAACTGTGACCTTAAATGCCTACTTTCTGTAAGCTGTTAAGGTCTTAACGACCATTCCACAGGTGCATGTTAATTAATTGATTATGGTTAATTGAACATGCATGGAAAACATTGTTTAAACCCTTTACAATGAAGATCTGGAAAGTTATTTGGATTTTTAAAACATTATTGTTGAAATACACAGTCCTGAAAAAGGGAACGTTTCTTTTTTTGCTGAGTATATATTCTAAGCACTGAATGATGCGAACATGAACAGATAATTGTAGATTCGGATATTTTGCCTGTAGTGTTTGTGGATTTCACTTTCAACAAATAACAAGACTTTTAATTCTCGTGGATAGGCCTCTTCAATGGGAAGAACCAGTACTTTTCCCTGATGGCAACACAAATTAGACAATCTACAAGTCTCCGACTTCAACTTTAAAGCCGAACAACAGCTACATACTTCTGTCATCTCACCTATGTTCATATATTTGATCTCTTTTCACTGTTCCATTATTTCACCGAGTAATAATTTCCGTTTGTTAGCGCTAATGCGATCTTTACTATCAGTTTTTTGAGACTTTCGAATTTTAGTACTTTCATAATCTCTAACCTGCTCTGCATGTGAATCGCACCAACGTTTTTGAAACCTCTTTATGACATTCTACTTTGTATTTTACTCTTAGTCTTTTCTTCTTCTACTCTTTGTCTTTTATTTCAGCCCCCACTTGGACCTGTTAGGTTTTCAATTCATCTCTCATCTCGCAAGACTTGAAGTTATCTCTCTGAAAATGTCATGTCTTGTCCCTCTGAAAAAGTCTTGTCTCGTCCCATGATTTTTTTATGTAATAGATTATAAAGTCTGCAGTGGGCTGGCACCCTGCCCGGGGTTTGTTTCCTGCCTTGCGCCCTGTGTTGGCTGGGATTGGCTCCAGCAGACCCCCGTGACCTTGTAGTTAGGATATAGTGGGTTGGATAATGGATGGAGATTATAAAGTTAGAATATTTTTTTTATTGTCTAAGGCTATGCATATTGTAAATAGTTTTCTCTGGAAAATCTGAACAATATTTTGTAAATAGTCTTATATGTACAGTAATGTGCTCATTGAGTTATTAAAGAAGCAGAAGCACGGTGGATGCTGTATGGGGTAGCTGGTGTTTTCAGCTCTCCCCAGACTTGTTTTGTATATTATTTGGAAATGTTTGAGTGTATATTAAGTCACGTCTATCTTTCCCAATCTGTTACACATAGTTTTTGTAATACATTTGAAATTTAAGAAAAAGTTAATGGTTAATTTTTTTAGCGTGGTGTGGTGTAATAATTCGGTGCTGTGTATGTTATGACCATATGTATATTTTGGGTTTTAAATTTTACTCTAGATCTTATTAATTAATTAATTAATTGATTGATTGATTAATTAATTAATTAATTTTGTATTAATAGTTTTGTTTACAATAATTTGTAATTGATTTGATTTATTATTTAATAGGCATAGGAGAGAAGCTGTTTGTGTGACGCCCTGTTCTTTTTTTCCTTTTGTTTCTGGAAAGGTATGCTACTTATTTTTATTCTTTTAAGAATATATAAGATTATAAATTTAGAATATCTTTTTATTGTGTAAGGCTATGCATACTGTAAATAGTTTTCCTCTGGAAAATCTGAACAATACTTTGTAAATAGTCTTATATGTACAGTAATGTGTTAATTGAGTTATTAAAGAAGCAGAAGCACAGTGGATGCTATACGGGGTAGCTGGTGTTTTCAGGTCTCCCCAAACTTTTTCTGTTTTTTATTTTATTTTATTTGTTGAGTATATTATTTGGAAATGTTTGAGTGTATATTAAGTCACATGGCATGGCGGCGCAGTGGTAGCGCTGCTGCCTCACAGTTAGGAGACTCAGGTTTGCTTCTCGGGTCCTCCCTGTGTGGAGTTTGCATGTTCTCCCCGTGTCTGCGTGGGTTTCCTCCGGGTGCTCCGGTTTCCTCACACAGTCCAAAAACATGGAGGTTAGGTGGACTGACGATTCTAAATTGGCCCTAATGTGTTCTTGGTGTGTGGGTGTCATGTATATTTGATTGTCTGCTTTTCTGAAACTCTTCTCACTGTGACTCTGCAAAAATAAAGCTGCTTTATAATTACACCTGCTGTCTGGTCTGAAGCCTTCGTCCACAGCACCCTGCCCAGGATTGGTTCCTGCCTTGTGCCCTGTGTTGGCTGGGATTGGCTCCAGCGGACCCCCGTGACCCGGTGTTCAGATTCAGAGGGTTGGAAAATGGATGGATGGATATTAAGTCGGGCGGCACGGTGGCGCAGTGGTAGTGCTGCTGCCTCGCAGTTAGGAGACCCGGGTTCTCTTCCCGGGTCCTCCCTGCGTGGAGTTTGCAAGTTCTGCCCATGTCATTATGATTTAATTATAATCGCCTGTATTTCGAAAGAGGTCTTTTAGCTTATTTAATGATTAGAAAGTGGGTTAGTGTGGCAAGGCATGAGGGGAGCCTCCAATGGACTAACATGCCAGCCAGTGGTGCTGAGTCTGCCCGTGTCTGCGTGGGTTTCCTCCCACAATCCAAAGACATGCAGGTTAGGTGGATTGGCGATTCTAAATTGGCCCGTTTGTGTGCTTGGTGTGTTTGTGTGTGTCCTGTGGTGGGTTGGCACCCTGCCCAGGATTGGTTCCTGCCTTGTGCCCTGTGTTTGCTGGGATTGGCTCCAGCGGACCCCCGTGACCCTGTATTCGGATTCAGTGGGTTAGAAAATGGATGGATGGATGGATACGTCATGTCATTTTTCCCAAGCCCTTACTCGAAGTTTTTGTATTTTTACTTTTGACAATAAAGAAAAAGTTAATGGTATTTTTTTAGTGTGGTGAACAGAATGTTAACGTAATTTGGCGCTGTGTATGGTATGACCATTTATATATGGTAGGTTTTAAAGTTTACTCTAGATCTTATTTATTTATTTTTGTATTAATAGTTTTGTTGACAATAATTTGTAATTGATTTCATTTATTATTTAACAGGCGTAGGGGAGAAGCTGTTTGTGTGACGCCCTGTTCTTTTTTTTTCTTTTGTTTCTGGAAAGGTATGCTGCATATTTTTATTTTTTAAGAATATATCTACTCTCTATATATAAAATCCAAAGCCTAAAAGTGCAACGATTTTATGTGACGTTTTAATGTCCTGTTTTTTGTCACAATTTAATTTGGGTTTATTTTAAAACCTACATATATATGTTGGGTATCGTTCTTTTCAGAATTTATCGAACTTTAATGTGATGTTGTTAGATTTTCAGATTCATGTTCTGTTTTTAAATTATAAATTAAAAAATATCAAGAACTCATGTCCCGCGAGACGAGTATTTGTGCCAAGAGATTTAACCACGCCCGGGGCCGGAAATAAAAGACAAAGAGTAGGACAGCTGCTGTACAGGCTTTTAAATGTTTGAAGGGCCACGCAAGATGGCACGGCAGCAGCAGCTGATTGAGCAAAAATGAGGTAACAAATTTGTATTTGTTTCCCATTGTAATACCGTTTAAGAGGGGGTTTCAGAGGAGCGGCCGCATCTCCTTGGGGTGCGTTCAGGCCCCCTCTTCACAACACGAGTGGCAGAGACGCGAAGTGGCTGGCGTGTAGCGTAGGCAAGAGGGGTTTGGCAAACGAAGCGAGCAGGGGGCGAACCCCCTAGTAAGATTGGAAAGTTAGAATATTTTTTTATTGTATAAGGCTATGCATACTGTAAATAGTTTTCCTCTGGAAAATCTGAACAAAATTTTGTAAATAGTCTTATAGGTGCTGTAATGTGTTCATTGAGTTATTAAAGAAGCAGAAGCATGATGGATGCTGTACGGGGCACAGGGGAGAAGCGGCTTGGGAACAAGAAGAAAAAAGAAATAAAAAATAAAAGAAAAAGAAAGAAACGTGCCCTTGATGCAACGTGGAGAAAGCCAGATTCCAGTCGGCTGCACAGGCTCTTCTTCCTTAGGAGACTGCGTTCTTTTAATTTGGGAAGTGACATCCTCCACATCTTCTACAACTCTGTGATGGCCAGTAGGATCATCTACGCTGTGGTGTGCTGGGCTGCTAACATCACTTCAAGAGAAGCCCACAGAATAAACAAGCTAATCAAAAAGGCAGCCTTAGTTGTGGGACCCCCTCTAAATTGTAGAGGTAGAGTAACAAAGGATAAATGGTGATGATTATTATATGTACCTCCAGCAGGCTGATCACCATACTGCTTGGACTTAGTCTTAACCAGTCAGTGTGCTTTTGGATCAAGGACTTTGTGACGAGCCACTCATATTCAGCCAGATTTAAATCTCCTGGGGTCCCACAAAGCTCTGTGCTTTGTACGTAAATGACTGCATACCTGCACATGCCACAAACACAATTATTACATTTGCACTTGACGTAACAGCAGTCCAGGGGCTGATCTCAGATGGGGACGGGATGGCCTATAGGGATGAAGTCTGCAAAGTGCCAGTATGGTGCTCAGAAAAGCAACCTAATATCAAGAAAACAAAAGAACTCGTCATAAATTTCAGCAGGCACACCATGACTATTTAACTGCTAACTCCTCTGTTACGACCTACCAAAAACTCTAGGGGTGTATAAATGGGCCGCACACAAGTGAGAGAGAAAAAAACTAAACCAGCTAAATAAAAAGAGGCTCCATTTAATGTCATAAAGGAAAAAAAAATATGGAGAAAGTTACACAAAACAAACAAGGCAGATGGAGCACACTAACATAGATGTCTAACTTCACAAAGTTTACACAGCTACAGTGGTGTGAAAAATTATTTGCCCCTTCCTGATTTCTTATTCTTTTGCATGTTTGTCACACAAAATGTTTCTGATCATCAAACACATTTAACCATTAGTCAAATATAACACAAGTAAACACAAAATGCAGTTTTTAAATGATGGTTTTTATTATTTAGGGAGAAAAAAAATCCAAACCTACCTGGCCCTGTGTGAAAAAGTAATTTAGCCACTGTAGATACATACTATCCACATTTATCACTTAGATGGCTAGCTTACAATTACATTTCTTTAATAAACAACAAGAAACAAAAACCCAAAGCCTAACCATCCGACCCTAACTCTCTTTCTCCTCTCACACTCTCTCTGTGACCTAAAACCCAAAGAAGCTTCATTTATGAACATCCACACCACCCACAACCCAGGTGAGTTAATAATAGATAGATAGATAGATAGATAGATAGATAGATAGATAGATAGATAGATAGATAGATAGATAGATAGATAGATAGATAGATAGATAGATAGATAGATAGATAGATACTTTATTAATCCCAAGGGGAAATTAATTCCTGGTGTGGCGGAAGTGCTGGGGGGAAGACGACAGGGGATAACCGAACGGCTTCCGGGTGCGCAGCCAGCACTTCCGCCACACATGGGCGTGTCTGCGGAGGAGTGCCGGGAAGCAGCTGGAGCCCATCCGGGTTCCCATAAAAGGGGCCGACTCCCAGCAGTCGGGGCGGAAGTCGGGTGGAAGAGGACAGAGCTGGAGTGAGGACTGGAGGCGGCCAGGAGAGAGAAAGGCACAGGACTGTGTGGCCTGGACTTGGGGGAATCGGTGCTGGAGGCACTGGGGTTTGTGTGTGCACGGTAAATTGTAAATATTATAATAGTTGTAAATAAACAGTGTGTGGTGGAACTATGTCGTCCGTCTGTCTGTGTCCGAGGCCGTGTTCACAATATATATATATTAAATTAAAGAGTAATAAAAATGCATGTAAAAGCAGACAATAACTTTCAATAATGTTAGTATTTACTCCCCCGGGTGGAACTGAAGAGTCGCATAGTGTGGTGGAGTAACGATCTTCTCAGTCTGTCAGTGGAGCAGGACAGTGACAAAAGTCTGTCACTGAAGCTACTCCTCTGTCTGGAGATGATCCTGTTCAGTGGATGCAGTGGATTATTCATGATTGACAGGAGTTTGCTTAGTGCCCGTCGCTCTGCCACAGATGTTAAACTGTCCAACTTTACTCCTACAACAGAGCCTGCCTTCTTAACAAGTTTGTCCAGGCGGGAGACGTCCTTCTTCTTTATGCTGCCACCCCAGCACACCACCACATAGAAGAGGGCACTCGCCACAGCCATCTGGTAGAACATCTGCAGCATCTTATTGCCGATGTTGAAAGACGCCAGCCTTCTAAGGAAGTATACTCGGCTCTGACCTTTCTTACATAGAGCATCAGTATTGGCAGTCCAGTCCAATTTGTCATCTAGCTGCACTCCCAGGTATTTATAGGTCTGTACCCTCTGCACACAGTCACCTCTGATGATCACAGGGTCCATGAGGGGCCTGGTCCTCCTAAAATCTACCACCAGCTCCTTGGTCTTGCTGGTGTTCAGGTGTAAGTGGTTTGCACCATTTAACAAAGTCTTTGATTAGCTTCCTGTACTCCTCCTCCTGTCCACTCCTGATGCAGCCCACAATAGCAGTGTTATCAGCGAACTTTTGCACGTGGCAGGACTCCGAGTCATATTGTAAGTCTGATGTATATAGATTGAACAGGACCGGAGAAAGTACAGTCCCCTGCGGCGCTCCTGTGTTGCTGACCACAATGTCAGACCTGCAGTTCCCGAGACACACATACTGAGGTCTGTCTGTAAGTTAGTCCACGATCCATGCCACCAGGTCTACTCCCATCTCTGTCAGCTTGTCTCTAAGGAGCAGAGGTTGGATGGTGTTGAAGGCACTAGAGAAGTCCAAAAACATAATTCTAACAGCACCACTGCCTCTGTCCAAGTGGGAGAGGGATTGGTGTAGCATATAGATGATTGCATCCTCCGCTCCCACCTTCTCCTGGTATGCGAACTGCAGAGGGTTGAGGGCGTGGTGGACCTGTGGCATCAGGTGGTGAAGCAGCAGCCGCTCCATGGTCTTCATCAGATGTGACGTCAGAGCAACAGGCCGGAAGTCATTCACCTCAGTAGGACGTGATGCCTTTGGGACAGGGGTGATACAAGATGTTTTCCAAAGCATCGGGACTCTCCCCTGTTCCAGGCTCAGGTTGAAGATGCGCTGTAGAGGACTCCCCAGCTCCAGTGCACAGGCCTTCACCAGTTGTGGCGATACTCCATCTGGACTCGCTGCTTTGCTGGCACGAAGTCTCCTCAGCTCTCTGCTTACCTGGGCTGCTGTAATTGTAATTGTGGGTGGGGATGTCTCTCCTATGCTGGTATCAGCAGAAGGATGGTTGGAGGGTGCATACTTCGAGGTGAGAGTGGGTTAGGGTGGTCAAACCTGTTAAAGAAGTTGTTCATCTGGTTTGCTCTCTCCACGTCTCTCTCGATGGTGGCACCGCGCTTTGAGCTGGAGCCAGTGATGATCTTCATCCCATCCCACACTTCCTTAATGCTGTTATTCTGTAACTTCTTCTCCAGCTTTCTCCTGTACTGCTCCTTCGACGCCCTGAGCTGGACTCGGAGTTCTTTCTGCACGCGCTTGAGCTCATGCTGATCACCATCTTTAAAAGGCAACTCAATAGGTGGCTAATTAGGACTCAATTAAGTTATCAACACCAAATTAACGTAGAATTTAACAAAATAAAAGTCTACAGTAGGTCGTAACATCCTCTTTAAATCAATGGAGAAACCGTGGGGAGGGCCTCCAGTTTTACATTTCTGGGAATTTACGTCACCAAAGAACCCTCCGTGGTCGACAAAGACTACCACTCCGGTTAAAGAGGCGCAGCAGCGGCTCATCTTTCTGAGCCCACTTAAAAATTTCAACCTGTTCCTCCAGCAGCTTGTGTCCCTTTACCCCGGATCTGTAGAAAGTGTTCTGACGTACCGCATCAATGGGTGTTACGCACGCTGCACACGGAGTGGTGAAGTCTGCACAGGAAGTAATTGGACACCATTTGCCTTTGCTAGGAGAGAGTTTTGATCACAATGGCCAACAAAATTGTCAAAGACTCTTCTCATCACACTCTTCTCTCCTGTCCGTAAAAGACAATGCTTACCCTTGCCATCATCTTATTGTATTGTAACATTTCCCAGAACAGGGTAAAGATAAAATGGTGGGTAGGGTAAGCATTGTCTTTTACTAACAGGACAGAAGACCGGAGGAACAGTGTGAGGAGTAAAGAGTGAAACGAAACAAAAAGAGGGATTGAGAAGCCCTCAGCGGTATTTGCACTCTCATCTAGGTAGGTGGGTGCAGTACGGAGGCCAGGATTTACGTCCCGGGTCCTCCCATCATGGAGTTTGCCTGCTCTCCCTATGTGAGTGTCCGCTTTCCTCCCGCTTTCTAAAGCCATGTAGGTTTGACATTAAATTGTGTGTTTTTCTCTGTCCAGGATTTGTTCCTGTCTTGTGCCCAATGCTGGTTGGGATAGGCTCCAGGCCCCCAATGTGACCCCTGTATGGATTAAACAGGTTAAAAAATGACGCGCCACCCTCATCTCTTGAACAAGCGATTTCAAATCTCTAAAAGGCTTCAGTTTGTACGTTGCTTTAAGTCGGAATAAGTTACATTTACGGAGGTTTTTTTTTTTTAAAACCTGACAGACCACAGTGATGACGCAGTTTAACACATTTAAGTGAGAATGGAGGAGAAAAGGGTGTTTTTTAGCACAGGTGATTTGTAGGATCCGTGATTTCACCTCAGAGCCTCTCAGCTAAGTAAAATCAAATTAACTGGCAAGCCCTGATAGCGTAGAACCAGAACAGTTAAGGGCACTTTTCTTCGAAAATTACCAGACCCCTGACTGGGCTAATTATTTTGGTAATGGAAACCGGCACATTGCATTTAATTAGCATGAAGAAAATGTAATAATACTTTTAATACAGTGCTGATCAATTAGATGTGTCTAATTGCCCCATGATGCTAAGTACTACTTTCTTTGAAACAAGCAAAAAATTGCTGCTTTTAGGCAGGACATTCATTAGTTTTATTATTCTGTATTATTTTACATTACCAAAACACACAGGGTGCTATTATGAGACTGGCAGTAAACATGTTAAATTGCGTCTTATGCTTCTAGCATCGTTGCTTGTTTGTTTAAAACGTAAAATCTTTTATATACATGCAATTTTTTGATTAAAATCTTTATATGTGGTTGGTACCGCAAACATTGGATTAAAAGGTGAAGCTCTTGAATCTTTTCCAGCCAGTGAGAGAGATGTACTTCTGGTACCAAACCATTGTCTGCTGGTCCATGGGACAAGGGATTCACTTCCCAATAGGTTCCCCCTAGTGGCACCCACAGTGCCCAACATTGGAGCTTTCCAGGAGGCAAATTGGTGTCAGGAGATGATCTGAACATAAAAGTCAAAAGTCAAAGCGAACTTTATTGTCATCTCAAGTATACAGATAGACGAAATTGCGAAGCTCAGGGTCCACAGTGTAACAACATGACGTGCAAATAATAAATTAAAAATAGAATTAAAATGAAAATTAAAAATTAAAACAGTCTCCCACTGTTCCTTATTCATACATGAGGGTCTCTCATCCAGGGCTCGTCTTAACTGTGTGATAAACGGCCAGCAGCTCAATCCGGCCGGGACGTCCCTGAACGGGAAGAATGGAGGAAGGCAGCCTTTTCAGGACACTGCCTCCCCCAGGACGCTAGGTGGCCGCTCCCAAGGACGGTAGCAGTACCCCGGATTCCCTCAGGGCATCCTGGGACATGGAGTCCGTTTTCTCAGCCCTGTTGGGTACCGTGTATGCCGCCAGGGGGAGCTCATAAAGGACCTGGGGACTCCTACTTTTACTACAACCCGGAAGTACTTCGGAGTCACGAGGACGGAAGCCCAGGCTGTTTGAGGACTGAAGATGTGGCCTTTGACCCAGAAGAAGAGGAGGATCAAGGAACATATAAAGGACTGGTAGAGGCCCAGCAAGTGAGCCGGAGTTGGGAGGGTGTGTGATGGAGCTGCTGGGAGTGGAAGATTGTATAATTGTGATTATTGATTATTGATAGTGGTGAATTGTGGCAATTGTGGTGCTTTGTGCACTTTATTTGAGAAAATAATTAAAAATCATTCTTGGGGATTTTAAGCATGTGTCCTGGGCATCTGTCTATTGGGTTTCATGGGGCAACAGCGCCCCCTAGCGTCCACAACAGCAAAATAGGCAATCGGGCATAGTAGTGCACTGGAGGCTCTGTTTTGATAATAAAACAGAAACATACATTGGCATCAGAAACATCATGGGCCCCTATGCTCCTTGGGTCTCTGGCCAATGCCCATTGTGCCCATACATTCAGATAGCCCTGCTCTAATCTATCCCTGAATAGATGCCAGACCTGCTGCATCATCTGTCACACTGGCATTCAATGCCATACGAAAACTTTATAATGCTATGAAAGAGTTTTGGGCTTGGAATGAGGATGAAAGGCCACATCAACAACGAACGAAAGAAAAAATCTACACAAGACTTTTGCACATCTCTGATTGCACTTTATTGACACCATACTGTAGAATCTCGTCTTGCATTAACTGAGCTTACGAGTATTCGACTCGATAAAGACTGTGAAGACAGTGAAGGGAAAACAATGTGAAATTTAAAAGTGAAGTGGCCCATGGTGGAGTAGCCTACTTCTGATATGGCATAACATGGAACAAGACACACTCCTACCCTCACCTCGCTGTCTCTGACTTACACAGGGTGGGATGTTGGTGTCTGCTGTAGATTACCTGCAAAATAACATGACTGAATACAGAGTGACCACAGACGGACCCTCTGTCAACTAACCAGCACCTAACTTCATAGACCAAGCCTTCTGTATTAGGTGTGAACGGTGGACAGAACAGTAGAACCCAGCGGGTGGTGCCAGTGTTGGCTCCACCCATGCACTTTCCTGATTGGCCCACCCTGTAGCGTAGGATTTTATTTATTTTTTTCTTCAAATGAAAATGACCCTGTACTGCATATCTGCATTTTAATACACCTTGTCTTTAATTAAAATATCCAATCAAATTAACAGGGTTACCTTCTCCCTAGAAAAGTTCATTTAACTTTGGAAAGCACACCTATGGATGACATACGCCTGCATAACGAGGTTTGGAAAGTAAGATTGTCTTAAAATGTGGGCACTTACAGCTACTCGAAACACATGACAGTAACCAAGGCTGTCAGCTAGTAACATACTGACATTACTAAGCACACATGTGAATTGACTCGTCAAAAGTCAAAACGAATCTTTTTGCGAATCGCCCATCAATTCTCTTGGTCTATGTCTCCTTGAAGGGAAACGTGAACGATGACTTGACAGACAGCCGTTTTAGGTTTTATTTGCAAAAGGAAACAAACTTCTTCTTTCGGTTGCTCCAGTTAAGCATCGCCAGTGGATCATCTTCTTCCATATCTTTCTGTCCTCGTCATCTTGTTCTGTTACACCCATCACCTGCATGTCCTCTCTCACCTCATCCATAAACCTTCTCTTAGGCCTTCATCTTTTCCTCTTCCCTGGCAGTTCTATCCTTATCATCCTTCTCCCTGTATACCCAGCATCTCTCCTCTGCACATGTCCAAACCAACACAATCAAGTCCAACTTGAGCTGACCGTCTAATGTCTTCACTTTTAATCCTATCTATCCTTGTCACACCCAATGTAAATTTTAATATCTTTAACTCTGCCACCACCAGCTCTGTCTCCTGCTTTCTGGTCAGTGCCACCGCCTCCAACCCATATAACACAGCTGGTCTCACTACGGTCCTGTAGACCTTCCTGTCTGTCACAAATCACTCCTGACACTCTTCTCCACCCATTCCACCCTGCCTGCACTCTCTTCTTCACCTCTCTTCCACAATCCCCGTTACTCTGTACTGTTGATCTCAAGTATTTAAACTCATCCACCTTCGCCAACTCTGCTCTCTCCATCCTCACCATTCCACTGACCTCCCTCTCATTCACACACATGTATTCTGTCTTGGTGTTCCTACTGACCTTCATTCTTCTCCTCTCCAGAGCAGATCTCCACCTCTCCAGGGTCTCCTCCACCTGCTCCCTACTCTCCCTACAGATCACAATGTCATCAGCAAACATCACAGTCCACGGGGACTCCTGTCTAATCTTGTCTGTCAACCTGTCTATTGTGGACGAAAGACGCCGAGGAAGACAGGATTGCAATTCATCAATGTTAGTTTATTAAAAAAAATTAATAAGCAGGTGAGTAGCGAGTATGGAGCTTTCTGCTTACAAGCCATAGTATATATATATATATAGTTTTTTACCTCCCTGTGCCCTTTTCTAAAATATTTTTACACTTGCTTCAGTGTTTCTTCTTTTTGCAAGCTTTTTTGTCTATGTCATTACATTTTTATTTTAATTCCTAGACATAGAACGGTCTTTTGTTAACAGTTGCTTTTAGGAAATTACAAAACATTCTTTTGTTAACAGTTGTTGTCACCCTGCTTTAAATATTCTTGCTTACACACACACTTATAGTAGTCAATTGCTTATATCAGTATATCAATATCGGTATATTAGTAATACATATATTGTAGCATTGTATTATATATTATCTGCGGTGGGCTAGCGCCCTGCCCGGGGTTTATTCCTGCCTTGCTTTATTGACACCATACTGTAGAATCTCATCTTGCATTAACTGAGCTTACGAGAATTCGACTCGATAAAGACTGATGGCGGAACACCATCAGTGAAGGGAAAACAATGTGAAATTTAAAAGTGAAGTGGCCCATGGTGGAGTATCCTACTTCTGATATGGCAGAACATGGAACAAGACACACTCCTACCCTCACCTCGCTGTCTCTGACTTACACAGGGTGGGATGTTGGTGTCTGCTGTAGATTACCTGCAAAATAACATGACATAGTAGTCAATTGCTTATATCAGTATATCAATATCGGTATATTAGTAATAAATATATTGTAGCATTGTATTATATATTATCTGCGGTGGGCTAGCGCCCTGCCCGGGGTTTATTCCTGCCTTGAGCCCCTTGATGGCTGGGATTGGCTCCAGCAGACCCCCGTGACCCTGTAGTTAGGATATAGCAGGTTGGATACTGAATGGATGGATTATATATTATAGCTTCCACACCATCACCATTGCAAATAAGAAAGGGCTCAGAGCCGATCCCTGATGTAATCCCACCTCCATGTTGAATGTATTCGTCACTCCCACCACAGACCTCACCACTGTCACACTTCCCTCGTATATATCCTGTACAACTCTTATGTACTTCTCTGCCACTCCCGACTTCCTCATACAATACCACAGCTCCTCTCGAGGCACCCTGTCATATGCTTTCTCCAGGTCCACAAAGACGCAATGCAACTCCTTCTGGCCTTCTCTAAACTTCTCCATCAACATCCTCAGAGCAAAACAAGAGTGCAAAATGTGCCAGAAACGGATGTAGCATTGAAAATGTCAGTAATGCTCCAATGGAGAATAGAAACCTTGCAGCTAGCTGTGTTCACTTCAACGATGGGTGTGCTACCAATGCTACTACTGAATGTGCTGGAAAATCTACAACCACCAGATGACGTGTGATATTCACGAGCCACCAACCAAATCGGTATTAAAGTCTGCAACTTCTTTTACAGCCAGTGAGGTGCACAGCTTTGTGGCTCATTGACAAAACCAATAGCAGTTCATGGCTGGAATACGGGGTATCGAAAGATGTGGTTATGAAATTTTTGTAATCATCTTATTGAGGACATATTCACTTATGGATTCGGAGACTGAAAACGCACACATCAGGTATGCATAATGCATGTTGCAAGGGATGGCAAAATGGGTAAGGCTATCCTTGTCACAATTATACATCTAAAAACATTTTTTTTAATGAATGTGTACTTAACAGTAATCAAAATTACTTTAGGTGCACCCGTGCACAAATTTAGGCCGACCATCATTAGAAATCCCGGCGCTACTGTTGTTAGAGCCACATTGAATGTTGGGGCACCAGATGGGAAAATAAACAAAACCATCCACGGTGGCAATAATGGAAAAAGACGGATTAAGTAGCTCAACAAATAAAGGCCTCCCAGGTTAGGGAGACATAGCCCAATCATCTGAGGTTTCTCCAGATCTGGTTCTGGGTCCAAAGCTAGACCCCATCCTCCAGCAACACAGCAGTAGAGATGGAAGTTAGGCATCACAATACCTTTGTGTACGTTAAGTCTGTAAAGAATTTATTTTTTGTACATGTGTTTCTTTGTATTCCAGTTGAGTACACTTAGAATTGGCCCCAATTGTTTAAGGATTTGTTCATATTTATGTTGGGATGTTCTGAAGATATCCACATTTTAGACGGTATGAACTACCAGGGAGCGTACAGCCGCCCTAACTCAACACAGACAGGCAGAGTCCCAAATACAGCACACAACACACCTTTATTTACTTAGAGGAGACGCTTTTCTCTTGCTCCCCAGCACAATATAATGCACCACAGTACACGTCACAGTCCTTTTCTTCTTTTCCTCTCTTCTCTTCTTTCTCGTTCCGCCTCCACTCCTGTCCCGGCAAGTCTCGTCCACCTCGTCCCGAATGGAGTGAGGCGGCCCCTTTTAAGTTGCTCCATTAGTATTACCTGGGATCACTCCCAGGTGTAATGGAAGTTCAAGGTAAGGCTCTGCCGCCTTCCCTGGTGGCCCCCCACGGAACCCAATCGGGCTGCACCAAACTCCAAATCCCAGCATGCTTTGCGGGACTCCGTGGTGCCACAGCTGTCCAAGAGGGCTGCCCTCTAGCATCCCAGTGGAGGTAGTGTTTCACAGATGCTCTCACCACGGGTCCTTCAATTCAGCTGGGGTCTCGGCCGGTTAATGGCCCTGGCCACCCATCACAACGGATTTCATTTTAAAAAGGTTAATTGTCCCAGCTAACGTGAGATAAAGACCTGACCAGCTAATGAAATTTTGTTACAACGCTATCCATATAAAGCATAAATGTTTAGACTCACCATATTATGAATTAAATAATGTACAGGGTGGTCCAGATCTAATTATGCAGATCCAGATCATCTGGACAGCTTTGATTTATGCGGGGACAATTCCATTTCGGCGCAAAGACGATTCTTCATGTTGTCAGTTCGCACACTTCTTGATGGTCCGGGATTTTTCGGGTGATTTTCTATGTAATAAACTTAATAAGTTATAGCGTAATGAAAATTGCATGATTAGATCTGGACCACCCTATATTAATATAGGACTGCAAATACAAGTCAAAATCTGAAGCGTGTGAGCTAACATTGATTAAACAAGCCAGCACTTGGGACCACCTCCTAGCAGCACTACGTGACTTAAGAACTTCAACTGCCGGAAAACCCTGCTATGGATGCCTGAGGAGAGCACAGGGCCTGCTGGGAACAAGATCGGCCAGTGGGAACTTTGAAAAGGGATTAGTTATTAAGAGGATTCAGAAGGCTGGAAGTTTGTGTCTGTGTTCACCCAATCTGTTTTGCCCTCAGTATCATCTACCTTTAGATTATCACTTTGTCCTGAATCATACGAATGTATGGACTGCTTTGTGGCTGCCTGTCGTGTGATTAAATTTTGACCTTCGTCAGAGGGAGCGCTCCCAATCTCGTCACCCTTCGACACATCAGGAGTACCAGTAGGACCGTTTTACTTACCTTACTTACAGTGAGTTCATCTCTGGATTATCTCTACTGTATCATTTGCACATCATCAGTTGCCTTTTCATACTGTATGGACAGTGTATTGGACTTTGTGTTTATTGTGCGTGTTGTTGTTTACACGTTTTGTTAGATGTATGATCAGCTGCAGAGGACTGAGGGACGGATTGTTTGGTTCATTATGTAGTTGATTTTATCCTGCAAGTTTTGTTTAACTCTTTTATGGCGGATGTCGACTTTTGTTGGCACAATAGGTTGAGGGTGGATGTTGACATCCAAGGACAAAGGGAGATAAAAGCCGTAAAAATCAATTAAACTCACCGTTAGACTCTTTGACTTGATATCGAATCCCTGTGTGTACATGACTGGCGAGAGAAGGAAGCGAACATGCAACGCAAAATACTCTGTGCATATTATCCATTATTTATTTTTGGTGTATTATTGCTAAATCGAACTAATTGAGCTCCGATTGCGATGCAAGCGATCTGGAGATCAAAAACGAAAGTGTATCAGCTGATCGGTCCCCAGTTGATCATGTAGCTGTCACGGCAATGGCAACGTTTGCCTGGGAGGACTACGCCAACATAGATCTGTGGGAGGCAAGCTGGCTACTGGACTTCATCCAATGACACGGCCTGCTGGTGGACACTTTGGATTATCAGCCACTCGACTGCTTCAAGCTGTTTTTTTTTTTTCCAGAATGTGCCTTTCAGATTATGACAATGTGACAAACAGGCATGTAAAAATTATTTGCCTTTACATACTGTAGCGGCTCATTGAACATAAAACAGAGTTACATTTGTCATGAACAAGTATTTTATGTTGATTTATGTGTGAAGCCATTGCGTTGAGTGCTTTTTAGAAAACTTTGTTTTTTGGAAAAATATTCAGCCCTGGGCCAAAAGTAAAAAAAAAAAAAACAACAATTAGCCCTAAAACAGTTAATACGTTTGTGTTGATTACTACTTAATTTATTTGTTTTCGGTATCTCTGTGTGTGAGGCTGAGTGCGTTCCTGGGAGTCGCCACCAAAAAAATAAATAAATAAATCAGCGTCCTTGCAGCGGTGCGGCACTACAACCTGAACTTTTGGAACTCCTCTCAGACAAACTCTTGTGTACCTTTTAAATGACTGCTACACTGTACATTAATTTAAACTCTCTATCCTTACTGACTCGAACCTTGTACCTTTTAGATCTTTCGTTTGGAATCCTAAAAATGAAAAACGATTGTTAGAAAATACTTGTTGGAATTTGTTAGCCCGCGGTAATTAGGATCAGAATGCACATTTAGTCTGAGAAAGATCAACACTTATCGATTCTTCTTGTGATCATCACTAACTCCAAGTGAAGTGAGGCCTTTAAGTTTGGGAGACAAGGAGAACAGAGAAAGGAACAACAAAAGAAAGAAGAACAAGATGTCTGAATTCCAAAACAAAGTGGTAGGACCTCCGTGGCCTGAATAACAATCTGAAGCTGCTCCCATCACCTGTGTTTTCTATATACTGTACGTATTTTTTTTCTTTTCTTTTTCAAATGCATTTCCTAACCTTTTCAGACTCTTTTCAAATATATTTCCTACATTTGCCACCATCGGTTTTACTGATCATTTTATTCATTTGGCCTTATAATAGTGTTGATTTTCATATTGATGGAGTCAAGATATATTGTTAAGAGCACCCAGTGTGGGTGACACTGCCATATTTGTGCAGGAGTTAGCAGCTGAAGGGGGGGCGTCTCTTTGCTTAAGGCAGCTGTCCACCAGCAGGTAAGGATATATGCTATAAAGTAGATATACAGTACAGTACGTAACAAGTACAGAACAATACAGTTATCAGTACCTGTAGCACAGGCAAACCGAAATAACAAACATACAAATCTCAATGATATCAGAATCAAGGTGTATTGTTAAGAGCACCGGGTGTGGGTGGCACTGCCATATTCCCACAAGGGTTAGCAGCTGAAGGGGGATGTCTCCGATAGAAAGCATTGTGGTGAGCGGGCACCTGTTTTGGTGACTGGCACAGGTGTAGCTTAACCACCTGGTCTGCTGGTGCTGAGCTAGTAAGTCTCTTTACTTGAGGCAGCTGTCCACGGGCATGTAAGGCATAAACGTGAGGTGCTATCAAGTAGACATATAGTATCTAACACTCATGAACAATACACTTAACAGTACCTCTATTATAGGCAAACCAAAATAACAAATGTACATGATATCAGAGTTAAAGTATATTGTTAAAAGAACCCGGTGTGGGTGACACTGCCATATTCCCACAAAGGTGAGCAGCTGAGAAGAGAGATGTTTGATTAAAAGCATTGTGGTGAGCAGGTACCTGCTTTGGTGACTGGCACAGGTGTAGCTTAACCACGTGGTCTGCTTGTGCTAAGCTAGTAAGTCTGCTTGCTTAAGGCAGCTGCCCACCAGCAGGTAAGGATATATGCTATAAAGTAGATATACACTACAGTACGTAACAAGTACAGAACAATACAGTTATCAGTACCTGTAGCACAGGCAAACCGAAATAACAAACATACAAATCTCCATGATAACAGAGTCAAGGTGTATTGTTAAGAGCACCCAGTGTGGGTGGCACTGCCATATTCTCACAAGGGTTAGCAACTGTAGGGGGGACGTCTCCGATAGAAAGCATTGTGGTGAGCGGGCACCTGTTTTGGCGACTGGCACAGGTGTAGCTTAACCACCTGGTCTGCTGGCGCTGAGCTAGTAAGTCTCTTTACTTGAGGCAGCTGTCCACGGGCATGTAAGGCATACATGTGAGGTGCTATAAAGTAGACATACAGTACCTAATGCTCATGAACAATACACTTAACAGTTCCTGTATTATAGGCAAATCAAAATAACAAACTTACATGATAACAGAGTCAAGGTGTATTGTTAAGATCACCCGGTGTGGGTGAGACTGCCATATTCCCACAGGGGTTAGCAGCTGAGAAGAGAGATCTTTGATAAAGAGCATTGTGGTGAATGGGCACCTGCTTTGGTGACTGGCACAGGTGTAGCTTAACCACTTGCTTGTGCTAAGCTAGTAAGTCGTTTTGCTTAAGACAGCTGTCCACGGGCATACAGTATAAGGCTGTGCACGTGGGGCGCTATAAAATAGATATATCTAGCACTCATATAGACAACACAGTAACAGTAAAATAGCAAACACTGGAAATTGCCTCATATCACATTCAAGCGTTAAGAGCACCTGGGATCTCATTTATAAAACTTAACGGCAAAAACAGGAAAATATGTACTCCAGAAAAAATCAGATCTTGAAAACCTGCCGTACGCACGTTTCTCCGCTATTTACCCTTCCTAAATGCCAATCGACATGTAAATGAGCATTTGTGAATGTGCCACTAACCCCGCCCAGTTGCCACCCTGAAGCAGCAATATATGGACCATGCTAATGAAACTCATACATATGCAATCACTCTGCTGGAGACCTTCATTGGCTGGTAGGCCGGCATCCTATATGACAGAAGACAGAAGTTCTCATCTCGAAATTAGAGGCACACAAAGAACCTCTATTTGATGGCGTGATCGTGGGTGTCAACAACAAGCACAAACAAGATGAATGGCAACGTCTTACTGCTGCTATAAATGCTGTCAGCTCCAGCCACACTACGCCTGACATTTTAAAAATAATAAGCAGATCACTAGTCACTGGCAGAGTGTGTGTGTGTGTAACGCTCTCTGGTTTAAATGTGTGACTAAAATCTGTAATCCGACGCATTTATAATGCGTCATTACGCCAGTCCAGGATGACTTGGATTTTAATAGAATGTCACTGCTTACGGTTAACAAAAGCAGCTTCATCCTCGCTAGGTGCCCTTATATCAATATGAGTACATCGAAGAGCTCTCTTTACTTTAGGACTGCCTTTTTATGTTGGTAACTACATGTTCTGTTAAATGTATTTGCACCCATACCATATTAAACTGGTCAGTTAAAGCATGGATGTTGAATATGTTGTAGGTTTTCATTCTAACCATCTTCTTCATTAGTGAGCTGCTAATTAACTTCTTTTGCCTTAGTTTTAATTAACTTGACTCATACCCTTTAGTTGTTTCTTTTTTCTTAATTAGCAGCCAAACAAAAATGAGACACAAAACAAGGTGCCACATGACCAGCTCACCTGTGCCCATCACACAATATCTGAAAATAAAGAAAGGTGAAGGTCTCAGTGAGGTTGATCTCTCAGGTCACCAAAACATTTTGACGATGTTCTTAGGAAAAATAGAAAAATCGACAATTTTGGAAATGTCCGCTGTGGCAGAATGAGAGCAACACAACAAGCCATGGAATTTAATAACGGGTTTAATTAACAGCAAGAATTGACTTCTCATTAAGAAATCCCAGTTTAGCTGGTCATCTGTTGGCTCGTTTCACATCTCATTTCTGTTTGGTTGCCATTAAATAAAGAACGGAATCAATTTAGAGGTCTGAATCCTTAAAAACAGGGCTATTGAAATGAAGGGAAAAGGAGTTAATTAGCAGTGAAAACTGATTAGGAAAATGGTTAGAATGAAAACCTGCAGCCACTGCGGCCCACCAGGCCCCGGAGTTGGAGACCCCTGGGTTAAAGGCTTCCTGCACAGTTGGCATGATAGAGTGAAGCTTGGCTGAGATATTCCTAAATTGTTAAACTGTTCCCTGAAAATTGACACCATGCAGTCTAAACTGACGAGAAAACAAAAAACTTCTTCAGTGCAAATATGCAGCCTTTGCTCTCTTAAAAGGGAACAACATTTTTTTTTACAATACAATTTATTTGTGTATGGCCCAAAATCATGCAAGAAGTGCTGCAATGGGCTTTAACAGACCCTGCCTCTTGATAGCCCCCAGCCTTGACTATCTAAGAAGACAAGAAAAAGCCCTTGTAGGGAAAAAAAATGGAAGAAACCTCGGGAAAGGCAGTTCAAAGAGTGACCCCTTTCCAGGTAGGTTGGGCATGCAGTGGGTGTCAAAAAGAAGGGGGTCAATAAAATACAATACAATACACAGAACAGAACAAATCCTCAATACAGTATACAAATAAACATTTTAGAAGTATGGGGCAGAATTTAACAGTAGATGATATCACATAATATGATTTGGATTTGTTTAGAGTCCTGGAGACCTCAGCCATCAAGCTGCCTCCCCTATTTGGCCATTCCACAGTTGAAATAGCGCTTGTGACAGATGGGGGGCACTGTAGTCCCCTTGAACCCTCGGATCAAACGCCAGGTCAAAGTCCAATAATCTGACTTTTTATTAATACACAGTGCTCAAAGCACCCTCCTCTCCACAATACTCATATAAATACACAATACTCAAAAAACAAACAATCCTCCACTCCCAGACGCGTTGCCACCCTGCCACTAAGCTCAGCTCAATGACTGGGATCTCGCACAGTCATTTTTTTAAATTTCCTGACTGGGAAGTGTTTCCGATCCTTCAGTCCACGTGACCTCCGGTCACTTCCGGGTCAGATCAAAAGTCCTCTTCTTCATCCCGGAAGTACGTCATTCCTCCTGTCTCTGTGACTAAGACATACCTCCGGGTTATAGGGCACGTAAGAGTCTCTGGGCCTCCCTGCAGCATCCTCTGTTGGCCCCCAAGGTATCCAGCAGGGCTATAAAGGAAAACTCCACTGTCCATGATTCCCTGCTGGTATTCGGGGCACCTCCATGCTGCAGAGAGAGCTCCACCAGGCAGCCTGTGGGTATTGGTCGGGCTGACTGGCCGGCCATATTCCACACGCTAATCCGATGAAAGGACCCTTCTACCCAAAGATTCCTGCAATCCTCCATCAGAGATGACTTTAGATTAGGCAGGCAAAACAACTTGGCAGATGGGCCGTGGCACCAAGTGCCACATTTGAGTACCGAGAAGAGAGAAAGAACAGGTGAGGGTTAGTAACAGTATATCACGTTACTTATGTTTTAGTGCTAATGACTAACAACAGAGTTGTAGTCTGTACAGTTAATCAGCAGCTCTAGGCAGGGTGTGCTAAACTGAAGTAGTGAGTCTTCAGCTGGGATTTAAAAGCTGAGACCGAAGGGGCATCTCTTATAGTAGCAGGCAGACCAGTCCACAGTTTAGGGGCCCTGTAACTAAAAGCTCGACCACCCACTGTTATTTTATTAATCCTTGGAATCATAAGCAGACCGGCATCTTGAGATCTTAATGTGCGCTCAGGTTTGTAAGTCATGATAAGTTCAGACAAGTAAGCCGGACCTTGGCCATTTAATGCTTTATATGTTAAAAGGAGGATTTTGAAATCTGCTCTAAACATAGTCTGTGCATCATATTGAACACTTTTAAAGTGAAATACTGTATATACTTGCATTTAAGTTCTCCCCCGGATAAGTTGGGGTTCGATTTTACCTTAGAATTTCCAGTATTTTATAATGTCGGTCATATAAGTCAAATGTGGAAAACTCATTCTATTGGTCAAAGAGATTACGATAGGCTAACGCCCACCTGCAAGACTAAACCACGGAGCACACGGCCTTTTTTTTCTATGTATTGTGTCCACGGTGATACCAAAACTATTCTGAAGCAACGTTTGCACTGTTTTGTGTTTTTGTATCTCACACCCTCATCCACCTTTATCGTAAGAGCATCCCTTATCTACGATGGAGCGTTAGATCAGAAGAAAATTTGAAGCTGGTTTTAAATTAAACGTCGTTGAAGTAGCGAAAGATATTGGTAACTGCGCTGCTGCAACAAAATTCACTGGGTCTGAGAAACTGGTGCGAGATTGGAGGAGGCAAGAAGTTGTAAAAATAAAAATGATATTTTTAAACAGGCATATAAGTTGGGGTCTGGTCTTCTGATCGATTTTTCGGGTATCAAGACTCGACTTATACGTGAGCATATAAGGTATGTTTGTCATGTCAATGCCCATTCTGATACCAGCTTGGTGATCGGAATCATTAGACATGCAGGTCGTCACTTAGCTGGTTTGCCTGCATTTCCCTACTTGATTAAGGGTGTTGTCACCTCCCAGTTTCTCCAAAATGCTGTGCACGCAGGGGTCAGAGTTCACTAAATGAATGCGTGTTCTCCCATCAAGTTTTCTTTAATAAATCCTGATGTTGGCATGGGAAGCTCAGTACACACATTTCGAGCCTCGAGACACCCTGGTGTGGAATATTGCAAGATTCCTACGGGATTAGCAGTTTAGGAGGGGTGCCACCAATAAAAAGTAACATGAGGAGCGGACAGCTGCCTTGGTGAGTGTCACGGGTGTAGCTAACTGTTTGGTTCACTTGTGTCAGTCTAGTAAGTCTCTCTGTCCACATGCAGAGAAGGCTGTACCAGTGGGGCTCTATGAAACAGCAACATTACAGTGAATTTCCATAGCGTTGCAAGTGTTTCTATCCACAGGCCACTTAAGACCACTTAACCTGGACATGACACCACTCATGTTTTCTACTGTCTATTATAACAGAGACTGCATTCTCTACCTCACTGTATCTCAGCTCCATCCATGTCATTTAAGTCTTTGGCATTAACCCGCAAAGTAGCACAATGCACTTACAGTACATAGATATTCTGTTCTATTACATTTGCACGCTATTTATAATTGGAACGATTATTTGGATATTATATACTAGCTGTGTAAGCACATGCTGCAAAAACACAGGGTCCTAGAAATTATTGAAATGGTCATAAAAAAATTAAAATATAGAGATGTCAGGTAATTGAAAGGAACTACTCTGCACATCTCTCTCCTAGGTTTCATTTTGTCAACGTGCTTGCCTTGCTTGTGTATTAGGGGCAGGAGGAAAAGTTAAAGGGATACAGTTGTGCTGATATTAGCAGCTAAGCAAGTGTCTCTTTCGTCAGAGGTTTTGTTTTGCCGATGTGCTCGCCTCACTTCTGTATTAGCGGCTAAACAAGTGTCTCTTTCTTCGGATGTCTCATTTTGCCGATGTGCTCACCTCACTTCTGTATTAGCAGCTAAGCGAGTGTCTCTTTCTTCGGAGGTTTTGTTTTGCCGATGTGCTCGCCTCACTTCTGTATTAGCAGCTAAGCGACTTTGTCTTTCTTCGGAGGTTTTGTTTTGCCGATGTGCTCACCTCACTTCTGTATTAGCAGCTAAACGAGTGTCTCTTTCTTCGAATGTCTCATTTTGCCAATGTGCTCACCTCACTTCTGTATTAGAGGCTAAGCGACTTTGTCTTTCTTCGGAGGTTTTGTTTTGCCGATGTGCTCGCCTTGCTTCTGTATTATTGGCTAAGCGACTTTGTCTTTCTTTGGAGGTTTTGTTTTGCCGATGTGCTCACCTCACTTCTGTATTAGCAGCTAAGCGTGTGTCTCTTTCTTCGGAGGTATTGCTTTGCTGATGTGCTCGCCTCGCTTACGTAAGAGTTTCTCTCTTATCTCGGCGGTTTTACTTTGGCAACAGAGTCGCTTTCCTCTTCTGACTCGTTAACTTGGGGCCACCTTGCACCTCGTAGCCTCGCACTTCCGGGCCGGACAGACAGTCACACACACACACTTCCACGCATAGTTTTTATATATAAGATACTTTCTATTGTGGCATACAGCTGGGACGCCTACATAGTGGAAGGCCCGGGGCAGAGAGAGCATATTCAGGACATCACCTCTCCTGGAATGCTAGAGGGCAGCAGTCTTGAGTGGATTCCCTCAGGGCATGCTGGAAGTCGCAGTTTGACGCAGCCCTGTTGGGTTCCGTGGGGGCCGCCATGGGCAGCTGTACAGCCTTACCTTGAATTAGGTTGCAGCGGGTTTCTCATACTCCCACAGGGCTCCTGGGGAGATAAAGTTTGGAGCAGCCCTGAGTTGCCTCAAAAGCTTGCATATTGCAATCTTTTTAGTTTGCCAATACAAGGAAAGAGAGAGAAAGAAGAAGAAGGAAAGAAAGAGTTTTGCGCTGTGTTTAGTGTTGTGAACTGTGCTGAACTTGTGTCCTGCGTCTGTCTGTATCGGGTTTGGTCAGGTGGCAGGAGCGCCCTCCACAGGCCACACTGTACGTTGTTTCACAATAGTTCTACCTATTTTAAATCTCTTTTTGAAATGTCTTTGAATTTAAATGTTCTTTTTTCATCTAATGTAATTGAATCTGTTTGTTAACTCTTGTTGCACAGTCTCAAGGCTGATCCGGGCACATTTCATTACATGTTAAATAATAACAATAATAATGCATTTTATTTATTCCTAGGCGCCATTCTAAACACTCAAGGACACCGAACAATAGATGAAACACACATTACGAACAAAACAAAAATACAAAATTTAACATCAGACAGAGCAATTATAGTCAAAGAGAAAGAAAAGACTTAAACAGATGAGTTTTAAGTTTAGATATGAAAAGTGAAAATGATTCAATATTTCTAAGCTCAGATGGTAGTGAGTTCCAGAGCTCCCCATGGTGGTAAGACAGACAAAGGAGACAGTCAAGTGGATGGAGGAAGAGGATCTAAGGGTACGGGAGGGAATGGCAACAAGGAGGAGGTCAGACAGATATGGAGGGGCAATGAGGTGGAGATCCTTTAAAGTTAACAGAAGAATTTTGAATTGAATTCAGAACTTAACCAGAAGCCAGTGAAATTGCTGCAAGTCAGGAGTGATATGGTGAATAGAGGGGGTTCTAGTAATGATGTGGGCAGCTGAATCCTGGACCAGTTGAAGCTTTTAAAGAGATTTGCAAGAAAGACCAAAAAAAAGGGAATTACAATATTTGAAATGAGAAGTGACAAGGCAGTGATGTGGGGAGTGAGGGACGGGGGACGAATACGATTAATGTTACGCAGGTGGAAATAGGCAGACCATGATAATGTTACTGATGTGGGACTGAAAAGATAAAGTACAGTCAAAGATGACACCCAGACTCTTAACTTCTGGGGAACAGGAGACAGAGGAATTATCAATAACAAATAAAAAATTATCAGTTTTGGATAATGTTGATTTTGGAGAAGCTCAGCTTTGTCACTATCTCTCTATTATAAAAGGAAATTCTGAGATGAGACTTTCTCTGAGATAATTTCAGCTCCCACGGGAGATTATTTCAGGTCCTGCGAGATGAGACTTTTTGCCAAGAGATTTTGACAAGTCTTGCCCTCCTTTCAAACATTTACACTCACGCTCATAGTCCAATCACTTCTCATTCGTGTGAATGCTATTGTCAGACACAGTTCCTGCGCTCTCCAAATGGGTCAGAAATAAAAAACAAAGAGTG
This sequence comes from Polypterus senegalus, assembly GCF_016835505.1. Classification (NCBI taxonomy): domain Eukaryota; kingdom Metazoa; phylum Chordata; class Cladistia; order Polypteriformes; family Polypteridae; genus Polypterus; species Polypterus senegalus. Next base: position 26,904,483 of record NC_053155.1, on the reverse strand, counting down.
GAAGACACAGTAGAACATCGTAAAGAGGTTCAAAAATGTTGCCACGATACACATGCAGAGCAGGTTAGAGATTAAGAAAATATTAAAATTTGAAAGTCTCGTAAAACTGATAGCAGAGATCACATTAGCACAAACAAGTGGAAATTATTAACGGAACAGCAAAAAGAGATCAAATATATGGAGAGAAGTATGTAGATATTGTTCGGCTTTGAACTTTAAGTCAGAGACTAATTTATGTTGTCATCAGAGGAAAGTAGTGTTTCTTCCCAATGAAGAGGCGTATCCGTGAGAATGAAATGGTGAAAGTGAAACCCACATACGCCAGCAGCAGAGACACAAAGTGGCTGGCACCTAGCGCCTGCCCGGGGGTTGGCGAGCAAAGCGAGCAGGGGGCAGATCCCCCTAGTTTAATTTAAGAAAATTTGAAGAAAACCAGGATTTGCTATGCAATCAATAAGCGAGGAGGGTGGAAACTGTCAGACATAGGACTTCCACACTCCACCTGCCTTTGGATCAAGGACTTCCTGAGTGATCGCACTCAGAGGATTAGAGTGGGCTCCTATTTCTCCACACCCATCAGCACTGGCTCCCCACAGGGCTGTGTGCTGAGCACCCTGCTCCATACCCTCTACACTCATGATTGCATTCCTGCCCACTACAGTAACACCATTGTTACGTTCGCTGATTATACCATGGTAGTAGTGCTCATCTCTGGGGCGATAAGTCCACTTACAGGGATGAGGTGGTGCGACTGACAACATGGTGTAGGAATAACAACTTGCTCCTAAATACAGCCAAGACCAAGGAGCTCATCGTGGACTTCAGGAAGAAGACAGACAACATCCAGCCACTCATCATCAATGGGGACTGCGTGGAGAGGGTCTCAGACTTCCGCTTCTTGGGAGTCACCATTAGGGAGGACTCGACCTGGGGAACACACACTGCTGTGGTAGTGAAGATGGCCCAAAAGAGACTCTACTTCCTGAAGGTGCTCAGGAAGAACAACATCCCTGAGAAACTGCTGGTGTCCTCTTACCAATGCACAGTAGAGAGCATCCTGGCCTACTGTCTCTGTGTGTGGTTCTCCAGCTGCACAGTAGCACAGAAGAAAGAGCTCCACAGGGTCATTAAGGTCACCCAGTGGATAGTCGGCTGTCCTCTCCCTTCACTAGAAAAACTACAGAGTTTCTGTTGTCTCAGGAACGTCAAGAAAATTCTTCAGGACCCATCACACCCAGGACATGCATTGTTTGAATGCCTGCCTTCAGGCAGACGTTTCAGATCCATAAAGACCAAGACAAATAGACTGAGAAACAGTTTCTATCCTTCAACCATCACCATGCTGAATGTTGCTAAGTGGTCAATCTGACCAAGTGTACCTTCATTCTAAGTTAACATTAGATAAGGGACAAGTGCAATATAATGTATGTATGTATGTATGTATGTTGTCACGCATGAGTGTTTGGGGAACGGCGGACTGACCTGGGTTGCTATGGAAAACGTACCGCGAGGGTCAACGACAGGGTACTAACTTCTCTTTCCTTCCTCCTTCAGAAAGCCCGAGGCCTCACCGATATAAACAAACGCCATGACGGCTACAGGAAGCACGCACTTCCGGGTCTGTTTATCCCCTCTGACAACCCTGATGACTTCATTTCCCAGAATCCACCACGAATACCCAGCATCCTTCACATCAATCTCCGGTCCGCCTCCATAAAAAGTCCTTCCTTTCTCCCCTGATGGTCTTTTGCTTTTCTAAACGTTTTGTGATTGACTGTCTGAATTTTGGTTACAGTATACGGGGCGGAAACCCCAAATCTTGCAACGTGTGTTGTCTTATCTATTACAATGTATGTATGAGTGGAAAACATTGTTCTGCTGTTATGGACAATTTTGGATACTTATTTTATTCCCTTATATTAGTTGTAACTTGAGTAATTGTGTTTTGTTTTTATTTTTATTTTTTTCTGCACTGGAAAATTGCACCTAAAAATATTGTTGTACAATATCTCATTGCTACAATGACAATAAAGATTTTGTTAGATTGCTTGATTGATTGAAAGGAAAAAATAGGTTTGCTAGTGAGATAGAGCTGGGTGTCATCAGCGTAACAGTGGAAGCTAATGTTGTATTTACAAAAGATATTACCAAGGGGAAGGAGATAAATAATGAAAAGGAGGGGCCCCAGGACAGAGCCCACCTGAATTAACAGCGGCGGGTTGGGATGTGAAAGTTTTAAGCTGAACAAACTGAGTGCGGCCTGAGAGGTAGGATCTGAACCAGTCTAGTGGAGTGTGGGTAATGTCAATGAAAGATAATCTATAGAGAAGAGTAGTGTGACAAATCGTATGAAAGGCTGCACTCAGATCAAAGAGGATGAGAATAGGAATTATACAAGAATCAGCTGCCATAAGGAGGTCGTTACTGATTTTTATAAGTGCCATTTCTGTACTGTGGAGGGGACGAAAACCAGACTGGAACTGTTCATGCAGATCATTTTAAGATAAATGAGAGTGAAGTTGAATAGCCTATTCTTTCAAGAATTTTGGAAATGAAGGGTAGATTAGAAATAGGACGAAAATTACTGAAATTAGTCGGATCAGCACCAGGTTTTTTCAGTATTGGGGTTATTGTAGCAGTTTTAAAAGATGAAGGAACAAGAAGAGTGGATTATAGCAGAAATATGTGGGACCAGAGAGGGGAGACAGGCTTTGACCAGAATTGTAAGGAGGGGGTCCAGTTGACAGGTGGATGGCTGAGCTTTACAGACGAGATCTGAGATTTCTGAGAAAGTAGGAAGCTGAAAAGAGGAAAATGAGTGAGTTAGTGGGTGAAATTCAAACGAAGTACTGGAGGAGTCCGAACAGAGAGACAGGTGTATCCTCTGGATTTGTTCATGAAAAAATGACATAAGAATATTGAATCATTGTGTTTCTAAAATTATTTTGAGTTGATCGTTAAATCATTTTGTATTTGTGATTTCTAAGTGTATATGAACTGTTGTGAGATAGTTAACACATCAAATTTAAGATTAATTTTTTTTGAGATTAGTGATTATTTGAGCCGTGACAGAAGAAGCTTGTTATTTTCAAGCATTATATTCTGCTGCCTTTACAATTTGGTTTCCACACAAAACTCTCCCTACTGTATAATTTGCGATAACTATGAAGAAAATGAACCCTTTCATTTTCCATGTGATTATTGAAAAGATATCAACATTAGGACACAGCATTTCAGATGTGTAATTATACCTGAAAACTCATTATGACAGAATGGCTTCCTTAGTTGCTGCAGCAAAGAACTTAAAAGGAGCCTCAAGAAAATGTCTGAACGAAAAGATGGAGATGACTGACTACCACAGGGGAATTTGGTACATAACTGCAATTTGGTCCGTAGGGGCTCGTGTACATCAGACAGTCAAGATGTGAACAAATCTCAAGCGAAGGTATCAGTAACTCGGTACAAATCAAATACGATACAATGTATTTGTTATATAGCCCAAAATCACACAGGGAACACCACAATGAGCTTTAACAGGCCCTGCCTCTTGACAGCACCCCAGCCTTAACTCTCTAAGTAGGGAAAAAATGGAAGAAACCTCGAAAAAAGGCAATTCAAAGAGAGACCCCTTTCCAGGTAGGTTGGGCGTGCAGTGGGTGTCAAAAAGAAGGAGGTCAATACAATACAATATACAGAACAGAACAGAAGTAATCCTTAATATAGTATAAAAATAAAACAATTACAAGTACAGAGCAGAATTCAACAGTAGATGATACCACCATAATAGGATTTGCATTTGTTCAGAGTCCTGGAGACCTTGGCCATCAAGCTGCCTCCTCCTATTGGCCATTCCACAGCAGGGCCAGCCAATCCGATGAAAGGACCCCTCTACCATCTTATCCTGTGATAATCCATCAGAGATGACTTTTCCTTAGGCATGCAAAACCACTTGGCAGGTGGGCAGTGGCACCAAGTGCCACATGTGAGTACTGGGGAAAGGAAAGGAATCAAGCAGACCTAACATAGAGGAATGGCTGATACAGGGAAGTTAAAAATATCATCAGTAACCCTTTACTTTGGTTACTTTTTATACTTTAAACACTATGCCCAGTATCAAGTCAAGTCAAGTTGGAGAGCCTGCACTTCTAGAACGTGTTGCCTCACCCACCACACGACGAAATAGCTCGGGATCCTGGTTGCCAACCGCACAGGCAGACACGCGGCCCAGTCCCACCCTCCTAAAATGACCATCTTTCTGCCACAGCGAAGGTGTTACGTGGGCGTCCCCTTGGCCTGGTCCTCAACAATGAGCTGGATCACCATTGGGTAATCGTGCCACATGGCCATAGTGCCATAACTGATGCAGGTAATGTGCCTCATTTGGGACTCCATGAGCAACACAAAGTCAAACCAGCGGCACCCAAGGATTCTCTGAAGAGACACCATACTGAAGGAGTCCAGTCCTCATCTCACACCCATATATCATATATATATAGCATATATATGCCCAGTATAATAATGAGAAATACTGAATTTAGATTAAAATGGACTGGCATCACATTCAGGGTTGGCTCCTCGCTTACACTTGATAAGGCCACGCTAGGTGGTGGAGTTCTGGATAAACGTTTACATTCACTAGCTGCTTGATTCAGGGCATTGTCTACGGCAATGGGTCTCAGTTATAGTGCTGCTTGGTTAATCGAATGTATCAGAAGTGCCATGTTACGATGTACTTATCTGTATACAATAATTTTGTTTTGCTTTTTTATCAGGGCCTAGTATAAATCGTTCACTTCAGCTGCTTACTGTGCTACACACAGGCCTTGGTGGTGTCGGTGTGAAGGAGATTGCAGCAGAACTCCTTAATAAAACGTGTCATGGGAGACGGCTTAAGGGCTCTGGTGATAGCAATTGCCTGCCGAACCAAGGGTTGGCGCTGTGTGCTGATGCCTTCTCACTTCCTCCCTCTGCACAGCAAAAGACTGAGGGCCGTTCCACCACTGACGTCACTTCCGTCATCCATCCTGCCCAAAAGTTCAGCCTCTTTGGGTCAATTCAGCTCTGAGCTCCTGTCTGAAACTTGTGACGTGTTTTATTTTTTTACTTTCTCGTATAAGAAGTACAGGTAAAGTATGGGAATCGTCTGAAAATTCGATGTTGAGATTTTGATGAAACTCGACGTTTTAGTCTGAAAATACCATTTTGGGACTTCTGTCTGTGTGTCTGCGTGTGTGTGTTTGTAACATAATAACTTGAGCACACTTTCACTTTGGTCAACCAAAGTTTGCATACAAATATTAGGTACAAAATGTAGATTTCTATCCTCTTCTGGGCTCTTTCCACTAGCTGGAAGTGGTACTTTACTTTTTACTCATGCAACTGCAGAGTCTGATTTATTCAACTTTACTTTTATAATAATTGCTCAATATATTATTGATTTGATTTGATCTGTTGTTGATGGTTCTTTAATGTAGTATAAAAATATAATTATTGTCTGGCAGCTTACTCCTCAAATATCCATCCCTATATCTGAGTATATAAGAAAGGCTAGGGGGGACCATTGGCGATTTTTTTTTGTGCCTTATTTCAGTTATGTGGGGTCACCACAGTGGCACCCCAACACTTTGATGTTGTTTTGTCTCCTCTTTGCAAGAGCTATTGGATAATGTTACAGAGGTCAATAATGGCTATTCAACTTCATTCTAAATTTATCTCAAAATGATCTGCATGAACAGTTCAGTCTGGTTTTCACCCCCTCCACAGTACAGAAATGGCACTTATAAAAATCAGTAATGACCTCCTTACGGCAGCTGATTCTGGTTTAATTACTATTCTCATCCTCTTTGATCTGAGTGCGGCCTTTCATACGATTTGTCACACTACTCTTCTCAATAGATTATCTTTCATTGACATTACCCACACTCCACTAGATTGGTTCAGATCCTGCCTCTCAGGCCGCACTCAGTTTGTTCAGCTTAAAACCTTCACATCCCAACCCATCGCTGTTACTGCAAGTGGGCTCTGTCCTGGGGCCCCTTCTTTTCATTATTTACCTCCTTCCCCTTAGAAATATCTTTAGTAAATATAACATTAGCTTCCACTGTTACACTGATGACACCCAGCTCTGTCTCACTAGCAAACCTGCTGTTTCCTTTCCACCCTCCTCGCTTATTGATTGCATAGCAGAAATCAAATCCTGGTTTTCTTCAAATTTTCTTAAATTCTGAGGTTTTCCTCATTGGTACAAAATCAACATTATCCAAATCTGATCATTTTTCATTTGTTATTGATTATTCCTCTGTCTCCCCTTCCCCACAGGTCATCCTTGATAGTATTTTATCCTTTCAGTCCCACATCAGTGACATTATCCCGGTCTGCCTATTTTCACTTGAGTAACATTAGTCGTATTCACCCCTCCATCACTCCTCACACCACTGCCTTGTCACTTCTCATCTGGATTATTCAAATTATCTTTTCTTTGGTCTTACTCACAAATCTCTTTGTAAGCTTCAACTTGTCCAGAATTCAGCTGCCCACATCACTACTAGAACCCCCTCTGTTCACCATGTCATTCCCGTCTTGCAGCAGCATCAATGGCTTCCGGTTAAGTTGCGCATTGAGTTCTTCTGTTAACATTTAAGGCTCTCCACAACCTTGCCTCTCCATATCTGTCTGACCTCCTCCATGTTTGCACTCCCTCCCGTACCCTTAGATCCTCTTCCTCCATCCACTTGACTGTCCCCTTAGTCCTTTGGAACCCATTAAAGCAAAAGAAATCCTGAAAATGTCGACTCTCCATTAGTATCAAAGACTAAAATGAGTACTGCCTCAGTATACCATGGATTTGAATAAATGTCTACCAACTGAATAACAAAAACGCAAAAGTTCCAAATTGGTTTTAGTCACTCAAAAGCACCATCCTGTTTTCTTCATATCATGTCAAATCGTGACAACGCAACGTATAACTGCCCGTGAGTGAATTTCATTTCTTTCTCTCTAATAAATAAACCAACGTTTTCTAATGTTTGTTCCTGTGATTTGTTAATTGTCTTTGCCAAAGCTATTCTAACAGGAAACTGTAAACGTTTTAATATAAATGGCATATCAAGATCTCCTTTGGTGTCTAATGTTATCCCCTGAAGATGTACTACATTACCTTTCTTGTCGTCTGTTAAAATTTTACATGTCAGAATTGTTCAACCGATTTTCAATACAACTAATCTTAGTCCATCACTCATACATAAATTACGCAATAACATTACGATACATCTTTCTTTCAAAAGTAATTTGGCCGGTGGAAGACTGGACAGTGTTAACGGTTGTAGATATTCTATGGGATATCGTAAGTTGATGTTTTCATCTTCAACAACATCACCACCAACTGTTTCAGTCTATTGATGTACATTTAACCAATTTGCAGTGTAACTGATCGACAATTTTTGCATTCATTTGGACATAATGTGTCTTCTTTTATTGGGAACTTAAATGAAGATAACATAAAAATTTATAAGAGCTGAGAGAGCAGGAACTGTGTCTGACAAAAGCATTCACATGAATGAGAGGTGAGAGGACTGTTGTCCATTAACCGGAAATGGTTTAGAGGAGGGCAGGACCACCACTACCAAATTGAAAAAACCTCTTGTCAGTAGTCTTGTCTCAAGATTTTCTTTATAAATACATATTTATTATTTATATACGTGGGTGTGTGTGTGCCCTGCAGTGGGCTGGCACCCTACCCTGAGGTTTGTTGCCTGCCTTGTGCCCTGTGTTGGCTGGGTTTGGCTCCAGCAGACCCCCGTGACCCTGTAGTTAGGATATAACAGATTGGATAATGGAGGGACGGGTGGATATATATATATATATATATATATGTATATATATATATATATATATACCGTATTTATTTGTGTACCATGTGCCCTCGTGTAAGATACACACCCTAATTTTTACAAAGAAAATTGCGAAAATCGTTTTGCCCCGTGTATGATGCGCATTGTGATTGTATAGGAAGTGTTTAGAAAGAGAGAGAGTGTAAGCGAGAGAGAGAGAAAGCATAAGTGTGTGAGGAAGAGAGAGATAGAGTGAGTGTGCAATTAAGCGAGTGTGTTAGCAAGCGAGCGAGAGAAAGAGAGAGCGAGTGTGTGAGTGAGAGAGAGAGCAAGAGAGAGATAGAATGAGTGTGTGAGCAAGCGAGTAAGAGAGAGAGAGAGAGAGAGAGCAAATGCATGAGCAAGCAAACGAGAGAGAGAGAGAGTGAGTGCACGAGCAAGAGAGCGAGTGAGCCCAATCAGAAGAAGTAAACATTCCAGAATTACATTTCCTCGTGTATGACGCACACTTGATTTTCTAATGCTAATTTTCAGGAAAAAATGTGCGCATGGTACACGCATAAATACGGTATATATATTGTAATGACCCGGCAGTCAGCACTGGCGGCATGGTGCATTGTGGGTAATTCTGTAACGTTCACTGTTTGCGCTGGGCAAGCAAGGCAGTTGATTTCCTTTTGTATTGGGAATGTATATGTGTATTGTGTTGCAGTTGCTTGGGGGGTTTGGGACATTTGTAGCCCAAGTATAATAAGTGTAACAGTTACCATCAATGAGAAAGATGTCTTCAGAAATGACCTTGGCAATGGCCTTGCAATATGTTGAGCTTTGTTTCTGACTATCTGCTCTAATAAAGAGATACAAAAGGACAGAGCTGTGTGTTGCTAGATTTCATCTATGTAATTATTACGGAGACACTCGGAGTCGTGCAGTGTATGGGACACGAGTGCTCGCCTACTTAATGAGCTGGGTACAGCTGCGTGCATGACGCTGGCATTCCGCTAGCCGATAGCTTGGGGGAAGTGCATGGCAGAGTTCGGCTCCGAAAACTTCAATACTCAACCACGGCTTGCTATATATATATATATATATATATATATATATATATATATATATATATATATATATATATATATATATATATATATATATATATATAGTAGGTACCTGGCATCCTCACCAGGATAAAGGGAGGATTCATGCCAGGACAAGTCAGGAGGTCATATTGGAAGGAGCAGCTCATTCTCCCACACAACAGGTGAAAGTGTTCCTCAAGGTTGGACCACTCTAGGACACCCACAGGGTGGCATGGGAGTTGGAGCCTGGAGACGCAGAGGGTGCTGCCTGGGGAGGACTGCCCTGGTTTATGTACAACCCAACAGTGCTTCTGAAGACTGAGACAGGAGGCCAGAAGCAGTTCCCGGGTTGAGAGCCTTCTGCTTCCTGACTCGGACTAAGTCTAAGTAAGAGGAGGTGGCTGGATGTAACACGAGGAAGAAGGAGGAGAAATTGACAGAATTATTGTATTTAATTATTGCTCTTTTGATGGCTGATGATTGTAAGGGTGCATACCTTTCTTTTAAACCCAGAATCATGTTTGGCATTACTGTGTCTGAGGATTAGGGCTCAGTGGTGCCTAATGGTGGTTGCGATATATATATATATTGTGAATGCCATAATGGTGGGACTGCAGTGGGCTGGCGCCCTGCCCAGGGTTTGTTTCCTGTGTTGTCTGGGATTGGCTCCAGCAGACCCCCCTGACCCTGTGTTTGGATATAGCGGGTTGGATAATGAATGGATGGATAATGGAGGGACTGGCATCCTGATGGTTATTCTTTGCCTGGATAGGATCCCACAATGAAAAGATGTGGAAGGACACGCATCCCAGCTGGTACTTTTCCCAGGTGGAAGGCCGTAATGGAAGGACAGAGGGAGACTGATTCCTGAAGTCATATATTCCCCTTCAATACAGGGTAGCTGCATCCTTCTGGTGGAACTCCCATTTCTACACCCACTGGGCAAATTGGGAGCTGTAGTCCTGAGAGGCAGCCCTGTTAGGGACTTGGGTGCCTCTAGGGGTAGCTGCAGGGAAACACTATCGCTACTATGGGGGTCTTCTAACTGACCTGGAAGTGCTTGTGACATGAAGTGCTATGTCCTCCTCCACATCAGGGAGTCAGAGTCGGGAGGCAGCGGATGACTCTCATGGAGGAGTGGTGGAGGAAAGAAAGGATGGTGACCAAGCGTGAGTTATTATTGTGCTGGACTGATTGAACCCGGTAAAGATATCATTGTACATTAAACTACCTTTTATTGTACTAGACATTGTCGAGTTGTCTCTGGTTTTCAGGGAGTCCCCTGGTTGAATGAGGTATGAATACAAGTCCAAGAATAAATGTTGGGGAGCAAACTGGGTCACCTCTAGGTTTTGGGAACAAAAGAAATACTGTAGCATTCATCTGAACATTCACTCTGGAGTAGAGCTCCGTCCTGTGGTGGGCCTACGTCCAAATGAAGTGCCACTTTCTGTGAGCACCTCGGATTCACAGTCCTCTGAAAAGAAGTGGCGTAGCTTTGGGCAGACAAAGAGATGACACCATGAGTGACCACACCCTGTCATGTCTTAGAGTGGTATCGCTTACCTCGGATGAGCCCAGAAGTTGACCCACCCCCCCGATGTGCATGCATTGCAGTATATACTGTAGATAAACACATATTGTTTGACTTAATGTAATATTCTGATTAAATACCGAAGTGAGATTTCAGTTTCAAACCGGAGAAAGCTACTCATGTCACAGCATCCCTTTAGGTGCTTCTCACTACCAGAAGCTGGAGAAAGAACTCACAATGAAATAAAAACAGAATTATGTAAAGTATCACCATGAAAATGACTTTATACTTCTTGTATTATTTTACTTGCTCAGCTAATTGAAATGTTTGTTTTGCTTTTCACTAACAAATACTGAATAACAAATAGCAGTTATCTACCCCGTGACAGCGCGTCCCTCGAGTAGGTTTTTTTTTTTTTTTTGGTTTTGATTGGAGGAACATTTCAAATAAAAATAAAAATAAACAGAACATGCTGTGTGTCAAGAAATGATTTATTGTTACATTCACTCAAGCTGTATTTGTCTATCTGTGGCTTTTGGGGTTGGGCATTAGGGGTGTGTAAAGAAGCCACGCTGATGGGGTATTAGTGAGAACAAAAAGAGTCAGAGACCAATTGGCACAGCCTTGGTGGTTTAGAATCGAGAACATGCACAGCAGCTCCAGTGCTAAGTACTCTGGGATCATGTCATCTGGTCCTGGGGACTGCTGAGAATTCAGCCTTTTTAACCCTGCAGTAAGGAAATCTGACATACCTAACAACTAGCAGTTGTGTAATGTGCCATTGGCTTAAAGGGCACCTTGGCAATATCTGGCCATTCTTAACTACAATGCCAGCCGGCCACCGCCTATACAAGATCAGCGACCCTGAGATAGATAGATAGATAGATAGATAGATAGATAGATAGATAGATAGATAGATAGATAGATAGATAGATAGATAGATAGATAGATAGATAGATATGAAAGGCACTATATAATAGATAGATAGATAGATAGATAGATAGATAGATAGATAGATAGATAGATAGATAGATAGATAATGAAAGGCACTATAATGATAGATAGATAGATAGATAGATAGATAGATAGATAGATAGATAGATAGATAGATAGATAGATAGATAGATATCAGCCTATATGAAAGGCACTATATGATAGATAGATAGATAGATAGATAGATAGATAGATAGATAGATAGATAGATAGATAGATAGATAATGAAAGGCACTATAATTCTAGATAGATAGATAGATAGATAGATAGATAGATAGATAGATAGATAGATAGATAGATAGATAGATAGATAGATAATGAAAGGCACTATAATGATAGATAAATAGATAGATAGATAGATAGATATTTTTTTTTTATTTTTAAAATGACCTTTATTATCAACAATAACAAAAAATACAGTCATAAGACAAACAATCCCAATATTCAGGATATTAACAAAAAAGTCTGTATCACACAACCACCACTGCTCCCCCTTTACACTCCTCCTACTCCGCTCATAAATATAATCAAAAAGTTGACAATTCATTATAATACAAAGACCACCACTACTCCCCCTTTACACTCCTCCTAATCCACACATTAATAAGAAAATCAGATGGTAATTCATTATAACACAAAAACCACCATTACTCCCCCTTTACACTCCTCCCACTCTGCATATTAATAGATTATTTTAATATTAAAAATTAAACTTTACTTCGTGCAACAAAAAAAAAAAAATTGAACACAGCAGTAGTATGCAGTTAATAAATATGTTGCATTACTCCACTACTATTGCCCCGTGCACACTTCTTACTCCACACATAAAGTACAGAATTTCCATATTAAATAAGTAATTCATAATTTGTTCATTAACCCACTATTCCCTTATACATGCCTCCTGATTCACACATAAATAATAAATAATTGTCCATAATAAACACACAATTCATAATCAGTTTACTCCACCATCACTCCCCCTGTACTCGTCTCCTACTCCGTACATCGCTCTCCATTATACACACAGCATTGTATTCCCCAGGAGTCTCCTATTCTGAGCTTTCAATCATCCAGTATTTAAATATTTTGAAGGACATTTAAAGAAGTCACCACCCAGTCACCAGCTTGCCCTTCTCAACAGAACACAAAGCCCCCCCAAGCCCCCATAAATCACAGAAGGTCTGCATGTCTCCAATGAGTTGATGGTAAGTGAACTCCAGCTTCAACCGGCACTTCACCAGCACTTTAAACATCAGGAGCACATCAGTGGTCTTTGAGTTTTTTTCTCTGTTCCTCCTGGTTTTGAGGATTGACAGTTTTGCTTGGCCCAGTAGATAATTTCCCAGCACACACTTGTTTCTCTGTCTCTGAGTATACTTAATACCAAAAATAAATCCAACAGTTGACAATGACAGTCCTATTCTATCCAAAAGTATCTTGAGAAATATAAAAAATGGTTCGAGCCGTTTGCAGTTAACAAAAAGATGAAAAACAGTCTCGCTGTTGACAAACGGACAACAATCTGATGTTCCTGGTGAAATAACCGATAAAAAGGAGTTGGTGGCGAGAGCCCCATGAAGAATCCTCCATTGCAGGTCGCCAATTCTTTTTTGCAGTGGTTGTTTATAAAAAGTTCTCCACGCTGGAGTTTCATTCACTCCAACATGCAGTTCTTGTCTCCAGCGTGTGTCTGGCAAGTCTCTAAGAAATTTATAAAAAGTCACCTTAACACACACCTGGTAGAGCTCATTTTTTCCCATCGTGTCAAACTGCTTGTCTATTAAGTTGCCAACTTTCAGAATGGAGCCTGGATGGTCAGTGCAGTCTGTGACGTTGGGTTTGACTTGGATGACGAGTTCTGTGACATCTGAGTTGAAGATCGGATTGTCCGGAGAGACGCTCTGGCACAGTGACCCTGCGCCTAAGTTCACCAAAGCCTCCTTAAACTGGCACAGAAAGTGGTGTACAAGACGTTCAGACCTCACGCCCAGGACCGATGTGAGGTGTGCTGCGGTGTGCCATGTGCTAGTGTGGTTATTTAAAAGATGGCCAATCTTCGTGATTCCACTTTTAATAAGGATTGAGGTGAAGTGACAAGAGAAAAGCAGAGGAGAGTTCAACACATTATTCCTAATCAGAGGTTCCTCTAAAAAACAATGAAGATTGCCAAAAACAAAACGAGATCTCATAAGTTTACTATGCCAAGTAAGCAACATTGACTGATAGAATTTTGGCAAAACTGATAAAGTTAGTTTGGAGACGTCTAAGAGGAGTAGCTGTTTGTCAAATTTTAACTCGCTCACTTTGTGTAAAATTACAAACGCCAGGTTTCTCCAAGGCAGGCCGTCTGGACCATAGAACAGCCTCTGCAGCGTCTGGAGCCTGAAGGCCTCGATTTTACTTCTGACGTCAATCAGTCCCTGCCCTCCTTCTGCCACTGGTAGGTGCAGCACACCTCTCTGGACCAAGTGTAGACTGTCCCAAAAAAAGTCAAGGATGATCGTCTGTACGGATTTGATCAGAGCTATTGGTGGATCAGCACACCTGAGCTTGTGCCAAAACATGGAGGCAATCAAGTTATTCAGGATTAACACCCTGCCTCTACATGAAATGTCCCTCAGAAGCCACTTCCAACGGTTCAGCCTTGCTTGGATCAGATCTGTCCACCCCACCCAATTTTCTACAGCAGTGCCATCTGTGCCTAAATACACCCCCAGGTACTTAAACACGTTTCTATTCCATTGGAGGGTCTCAGGAAGAGCTGGAGGAGCGAGTCCCCAGTCACCCAGCAAGAAAGCATTGCTCTTGAGCCAATTGACTTTCGCTGGCGTCAGTTTTTGAAAAACGTCTAAGCAGTTGACTAAAGTGTTTACCTCAGATGTAGAAGACACAAAGACAGTAATATCATCTGCGTAGGCAACGACCTTAAAACAAGCAGTGGGGCAAACTGGGATGCTGAGACCAGAAAGACGACGCCTGAGCTGCTCTAGGAGGGCTCAATTGACAGAGAGTAGAGCATCCCTGAGAGTGGGCAGCCCTGGCGAATACCCCTGGTGACAGAGAAAGGGGCTGTTGTGGCACCGTTAATCTTCAGAACGCCATATATATTTGAGTAAAGCATTCCAATGTATTTGGAGAAGGAGGACCCAAACCCAAAAGCTTGTAGGACTCTGAACAGATATTGGTGATCCACTCTGTCAAAAGCTTTTCTTGATCCAATGAGATCATTCCTGCCTTTAAACCGAGAAGCTTTGAAGTCGTAATCAGGTCTCGCACCAGAAATATATTGTCAAAGATGGAGCGGTCTGGCACACAGTAGGTCTGATCTGACCTGATGACACACCCCATTACTCTACAGGCGAGTAGCCAGAGCCCTGGACAGAATCTTATAATCCGTATATAAAAGGCTAACAGGACGCCAGTTCTTGAGGTCGGACAAATCTCCTTTTTTTGGGAGCAGAGCAATAACAGCCCGCCGACAGGATAATGGCAGTTCATTGTTCATTATGCTCTCTCCGAAGACTGCCAATAAATCCGCACCTAATAAATTCCAGAATGTCTTAAAAAACTCGACCGTCAGGCCGTCTATGCCAGGTGACTTTCCTGTATTTAGTTCGCTGAGGGCCGTAGTCAAGTCCTGTAAGCTGAGGGTTGTATCCAGAAGCTCTTTTTCCGTTTTGGGGATTTGTGGCAGGTTGTCTAGGAGGCTCCTGGTCTCAGAAGAATCTTCTGTTGTTTCGCACAGAACAGCTTTTATAAAAATCATGAGCAATAGCTCTGATGGCCTCAGGCTCCTCGATGATCGCCCATCCTCATTTTTCAGAGCGTGAATCACTTTACTCTGTGATCTTTTCTTTTCAAGTCCAAAAAAAAATTGAGAAGGAGAATCCATTTCGACCAACTCCTGAATTCTTGAGCACAAGAGCACCATGCACCCGTCTGTCCAATAAGTCCATGAGATCTTGTTTTTGTTTTAGATTTTCAAAGACACCATCGTTAAAGAGCTGTCTAAAGACGAAGAAAGCTCTAAGATGTCCTCCTCCAACTCTGCCATTGCCTTCCTCATATTCTGAGTTGCATTCTGCGTGTATTGCTGACACAGCACTTTGATCTGAGTTTTGAACAGTCCCACCACTGCCGCAGAGATGAAAAGGAACTTGTCGTCAACCTCCACCTCTTCCAGAAGAATTCAAAAACTTCAATGAAACGGAGATCTTTCAGTAGGCTGTTGTTGAAGTGCCAGTATGACGGAAAGGAAGATCGAAATGGAAGTGAAACTTTGAGAAGGACAAGACTGTGATCAGAAAAGCCAGAAGGATGAATGGAGCAGTTCGCTATAAGATTGCTGTGGTGATTCAAGCAATACACTCTATCTAGTCTCGCCATGGAGATCGAGCCCCCCGAACCCTTCACCCACGTGTACTGGCGAATTCCTGGGTGTAATGCCCTCCAGACATCAAAAGGTCGGCCTTGCTGAGGACTGACTTCAAGGGAGCCGCGGAGCTGGGGTGAGGCTCCAGGCCATTTCTATCTAAGGAGGCGTCATCTGTGCAGTTAAAATCTCCCCCCACAAAAACAAGATCTTCATCTTTGCACTGCACAAGTAAGTCATGGAGCAAAGAGAAAACAGCAAACGCTCCCTTCCTTCATTGGGTGCATAAACATTTATGAAGACCCACGTTGTGCCCCCTAAGCAGGCTTCCACTTTCAGCAGTCTGCCTTTAACTACCTCTGTCACGCTAGTCGAGTCGGGTGAGAAAGAAGTAGAAAACAGAATGGCGACCCCGGCACTAACACTCGACCCGTGGCTCAAAAACATCTGTCCCTGCCAGCCTCTGTGCCAGTCTGCCTGGTTAGCAGGGTCTGTGTGAGTTTCTTGTAAAAAAATAACACTAAGCTCCTTATTAAGTAGATAATCAAACACCGCGACCCGCTTGTTGTCATGTCGACTTCCATTGATGTTAATTGTGCCAAAATTACACAAAGGCATGAAAAAGCAAAAAAGAAAAGCAGTCACCAAAAACAACTTTAAAAAAGACATGGAAGGACGTGTCCAGCAGTACATCATACTGGCTTGGGATTTAAGGATCTTTTCACCCTGCTCATCACTTTTTTCAGCCGCACAGCTTCAGTTCTCTTAAGGCCTAAAGCTGTAGCCTGGCGTAGGACCCCCTTAGCTGAGCTCAAAAACAGTTGGAGATCGGGAAATGGTGACTCACATTCACACCCCTCTTGCCCTCAATAAATTTTACAAAACGGATTATGTTGTCGTTACTGTAGCCACCACAGAAGCTCAGCTGAGGTGACAGATTGGACCTCACTGATGTCCCCGAGCCACCGCCTTCATCCTGACTCACAATACCGACGTCTGCAGGCACCTCAGGCTCATCTTGAACATTCTCTGAGTCGTCATAGATAGTCGAGATAGATAGATAGATAGATAGATAGATAGATAGATAGATAGATAGATAGATAGATAGATAGATAGATAGATATGAAAGGCACTATATAATAGATAGATAGATAGATAGATAGATAGATAGATAGATAGATAGATAGATAGATAGATAGATAGATAGATAATGAAAGGCACTATAATTCTAGATAGATAGATAGATAGATAGATAGATAGATAGATAGATAGATAGATAGATAGATAGATAGATAGATAGATATTGGCCTATATGAAAGGCACTATATGATAGATAGATAGATAGATAGATAGATAGATAGATAGATAGATAGATAGATAGATAGATAGATAGATAGATAGATAGATAGATAGATAGATAGATAATGAAAGGCACTATAATGATAGATAGATAGATTCCATTTTTTCAGTGCTTGAATGCACCTCACTTCTCACTATGACGACGATGTGCTAATAACGCAGATGAAGAGACACCACGTTGAAATGAAGTAAACGCTGTGGCTCAACAACGTGCATGTGAAACACCTCAGCAATGGAGGGCAAGGCTTGAAGTTTTCACTTTAAACATTGTCTATCTGGAGATATTTTCTTGAGACAAAGTTTAATTAGTCTCGTATGCCAGCGATATGGCTATTAAAGCCAGTGGGGCAGCAAGCAAAGGTGCACCCAAGTCCTGTGCCTGGGTAATTATTAAGAGCTGGCTGACGCCTGTCCAAGTTCACAAAAACTCCTGGGGAGTCTATGGGCTGTTGTTTGTCCCAAAGACCCCATGCCACTAGTTTTAACATAACTAAAGAAACACTTGTTTCAATTTAACATAACCTAACCAAATAACAAATGGTGCTTTTTCAAGTCTTTTTAAACAAGAAGACAGATTTTTATTCTTAATTTGCTGTACAGAATACTGCCATCTAAATAGCCTCATTGAATGCACCATGATGGGGCACGGGACTTGCAATATGAGATTAGCTCGGACAAGCAAAGTGTTCAAATTTACATTAGTCATCGGGTTTTCTTTTTTGTCTCCATTCACTAAATGGAGCCGGCTCTTTAAGCTCCTAATCAGTTCATTCAGCAGTCCTTCCAGTTTGTCCGAATGAAAAATGCAAAGTAATTACATCTAATTATCTCTCATTTAAACTCATTGAAGCAATCGTCAAAAATGGCCATACCTATATGAGTAATGCTCAGGAAAATGAAGAAAAAAAGTTTTTTGTTAAAAAAGCACTGCATACATTTTGCCTGACTATTAGAAAGTTACAAAGGTACAAAGAATAAATTTAAAGGAGGAAAATGAAAAGTACTTCTGATGAACATTCATGCTGGTAAAGTCAGTAACTTTTGTAACCAGCAGGGGGCGCTAGCTCCCTGGCAATGAGTTCTTTTGTAATTGCGGCATGTTGCGTAACCCGAAACTATATAGATATGATATTAGAAGGCGATACCCCTCCCTTAGTGATACGGTGGTGTAAGAGCCATTTGCTAGTTACTTAAGTTATATAAATGTTTTACTAAATATTAGTGCATAATCTATGGGAGGTTCCTATAACCCCCTATCACACATGTGTACTTGGGAGTCAACCAAAGGGACCAGGACATGACAATTCCATGCCACACCAGGGGGCGGTGGGGGTGCACTGAACCTCTCTCTCTTCTCTCCGCAGACCAAACATGAGAAATCCTTCCTGTCCCGGCACTGAGGATGTCACTTCCTGTCCCGGCACTGAAGACGTCACTTCCTGTCCCGGCCTTGAGGATATCACATTTCCTGTGAACCAGCTATAAATACCCCTCATCCTCCGTACTTAAACTGTTCTGTTTTGGACTCTAACCTGTACACATTGTACACTACTTTAAAGCCTTTTGCAGCCAGGGAAACTACACGGGTGGCTGCCCCAAACCTTCGTTGTGTGTCCGGCTGTTCCTTTCACACCCCATAAGTTGAATTGAATTGGTATATTCTAACTATTTCTAGCTTCTCTGACTAAACATTATTCTCAGTCAGTGATCAGCCTTGCCATAAGTAAGGCGTAGAGGGCATATGGTTTTAAACCGTGCCTTGCATGTGTGTTTTGTGTGCCAAGTAACTTAAAAGACAAAGTACCTATTTGTATGTGCTGTGGCGTACATTTAAAGCATACAGAAGAAAAAGTAAAGAATCTTTAAGTATAGAAACGACTAAAGTTTTACAAGAAAAGCTAAGTTTATAGAAGATACATTTTTCTAAATTTTTCCCTTTTATTTTACGTGTGTGACAACTTTTTTCTTTATTCTTGTGTGGATTGTTTGCTTTGAATTTTTCACTAAATATTTTAAAACGAACTTTTGGACTGAGAGATTTCTTTCGGCACATATTTTACCCGTACTTGAACTCGCCTTACACTCCTGCGGCTACAGGCGGTAAGAAATCACATAGGAGAAATAACTTTGCTTTGTTTAATGATGACTTACGCTGCATAACAGACGAAGGAAGCCATGACAAGAACCCAGTTCGGGAGTGGGGGCCTGATGTGTAAAGTCTGCCATTTTCGCCGTTGCAGTGGAAGGATTTTCAGGATCGAATGACGTTATCTTCCATCCGTCCGTCAGCTTCAAAGGTGTGCCGGGCAATGTTCCAAGGCTTTATACTCTTTTTTCACGTGCAGGACCCCACTTAGGTCAGTCATGCTATTCTAAACAAGGCACAGAGGATACAGTTTCATGCTGACTTTGACACACAGAAATAGAATACAACAGTCCTCAGTTTGACTGCCCGTTTTCCAGTTGTGTCTTATATTATAATGCTTGCCTAGCAGTTCTGTATGGTGAACCCCTGTGCTAAATCTGGTTCTGAGTCAACATTTGAGCAGAAGAAGGCAGATTTATAAGACAGATTTGCACAGAGTACAGTGACGTATTAAACTTATGCTCATTACAACAATTTAGAAGAGATCTTTGAAACTAAAACTAACGGACATTTGGACAGCCTCCACCCCATTGTCATGTCTCTGCTCAGCTCATGTCGTCCACTTACAGCCCCCCACTCCTGCAACAACACATTAAATGACTGCCATTAGCAGTGTAACGATACAAACAGACAAAAATAAAGGTTTGGAGGGGCATCCAACCTGTATGTTGTCTGGATCGCTGCAAAATAGAAAATTCCTCGTTAGCAAATGAGTGATCTCTCGGGACTGAGTCAATAACCTAACTGCTTGTAGGGCAGCGTTTGTCAACCTTTAAGTATTTGCGACCCGAGTTTTCATAACAGTTTTAATTGCACCCCCCCAAACATTTTTTTGAAAGGAGCCCACTAATACAAATTTGTTCTTTTTTAATTAATGATATATCATAGATGCATATTTTATTATACCTACTTAACTTTTATCGACATTTATCTAACTCTATATGTATTTTTCTAGTATCAGAAGGTAGTTTAAGTTAATTTGTTTTGGTTTCAATAGATTTATTTTTCATATTTTTGATTCTTGTTTTCTTTTTTGCACATCTTTGCGCCCCCCCTACGGGGGCCTGCCCCACAGATTGAGAACCACTGTTGTAGTAGATAATTGGTGAGTTTATATAGCGGAGAGGAAGGAAGAGGCGGGTTGTCAGTATTGAGGAAGGATATGATGTCATCCAGGGACATGGTCCGAAGCCAGAAGGAAGGGGAGACTGGCTTTACTTGTTCCTGCAAGCTCTAGTGCACATGACTAGCCCCGTTTAGACCGCGCTACTGCCTCCCATGAGCACCTGTGTGACAACACACCTTGCACTTGTGACGCTGTACAGACAAACTTTTAAAGATACCAGACCGTCACACCTCTATGAGCCTGTTGGACATCGCATTCGAAAACCATTATATTTATATGGAGTTGGCCCCCCCAACCAGTAATTCGATTTTCTGGGAAGGCTTCTTATAAGATTTTGGAGTGTGTCTGTGGGGATTTGTGTCCATTCAGCCAAAAAGAGCATTTTGCGAGGTCAGGTTCTCATGTTGGGTGAGTTGACCGTGTGTTAAAGGTGCTCAGGAGGGTTGAGGACAGTGGCTTTCTGCAGACCACTTGGATTCCTTCCTGGACTTGGCTTTGTGCACAGGGGCACAGTCGTACTGGAGGAGAAAAGTCCTTCGACAAACTGTTGCTACAAAGCTGTAAGTGCACAATTACTGAAGTTGTCTTTGTAGATGTTGTAGTGTTAATATTACCCTTCACTCGAATCCATGGGTGAAAATGACCCCAAGCATTATCGATCCTCCACCAAATTTTACAGTAGGCACTATGCATTCCAGAAGTTAGCATTCTCTGTACATCTGCCAAACCAGATTGGTCCTTCAGATAGTGACTTGTGATTCATCACTCCAGAGAACTCGTTTCCACTGCACCAGGGTTGAATGATGGCCTGTCTGCTTTGCACTACTCCAGTCGATGCTTGCCATTGCCCATAGTGCTCAGCGATGGACACCCCTTTCATGAAGGTCCTGATGCACACTCCTTGTGCTGAGGTTGCTTCCATAGATAGTTTAGGGACTCTGTTTTGGGTGATGTCACACAATTGAGGTTTCACACGCTATGAACTCCAACACATGGTGGCCTTGCTCTGTGAGTTTGCATACTTTGCCACTATTTTATTTTTATTATTTATTTATAAAGTGCCTTTCTCAGACAGAGTCACAAAACACTGTACACCATAGAAAACAATTAAAAAACACTGTTGCAAGGAATAAAAAATAAAATTAAACTAACATTTCAACAAATGAACAGTAACACAGAAGAGCCCAAACAAAGGATACCCATATGCTAACATAAAAAAGTGCCTCTTGAACTTTGTTTACTTTCTCGTATACAAAGTAAAGGGAGAGGATTGTAATCATCCAAAAATACAACCTCAAGATTTTGATGAATCTCGACATTTTAGACCCCCCTGACTTTCTCGTTTTCGAAGTATAGGAAAAGTATTAGAATCGTTCAAAAATTCAATTTTGATGAATCTCGATGGTTTAGACCTCCCTGAGTCCGAAAATAGAGGGAGATTCACTCCAAAGAGGCCCTGAATATTCTGTAATAACTCTCGCCAGGACAGAGCAATCTGAACGAAACAACGTGCAATGTGCTCCTCAGTATATGGAGCTTCAAACAAGCCGGGATGAGGTAGGCGCTGGACAGCCGTTACGACATTTAACCTCCGTTTGCAACTTATGGGTGCCTACTTCCCATACACCTTCACTCAGTCACTCGCTTCTCATTAAGATGGTGGTGTACAGTATTGAGCAGCACGACTTCATGGTGTGTTAACTGGATGAGTTAACAGAAGGTTACTTCCAGCAAAAACGTGTCACACATTGGCAAGGAGCATGGCAGAAATTGGGTCCTTCTTCAGAAACAGGTTAATTTCAAAGGGACTTTGACACCACCACACGTCTTCCTTTGGGGGCTACTCAAATGATAAGTCTATCGGAACAAGCCTCGTACTGTGGAAGATTTGAAGGAAAACATCCAACGTGAAAATTGCTGCTATTCTCTCATCGAGACGCTTGCCGATATATCCAGGAACATGGAGCACCAGGTCGAAATGTGTCTGGCAGATAATGGAAACCACTTCCAGCATCATATGTAATGCAATCGATTACACATACATCAAGGTATAGAGCGTATTTTTTTGGTTCACATCAGTTCATTATAACGGGAGTTACAACAGAATATTCGGGGTCTCTTTCAAGTGAATCTCCCTGTAGATTGATAGATAGATAGATAGATAGATAGATAGATAGATAGATAGATAGATAGATAGATAGATAGATAGATAGATAGATAGATAGATAGATAGATAGATAGAAGTAAATGGAAACCACTTCCAGCATTGCATGTAATGCAATCGTTTACACATACATCAAGGTATAGAGCATATTTGTTAGGTTCACATCAGTTCATTCTAGCAGGAGTTACAACAGAATATTCGGGGCCTCTTTCAAGTGAATCTCCCTGTAGATAGATAGATAGATAGATAGATAGATAGATAGATAGATAGATAGATAGATAGATAGATAGATAGATAGATAGAAGTAAATGGAAACCACTTCCAGCATCGCATGTAATGCAATCGATTACACATACGTCAAGGTATAGAGCGTATTTTTTTTGGTTTTTTGGGTCTTTTTCAAGTGAATCTCTCTGTACCATTTTTGGAAGTATGTCTGTGTGTATGTCTGTGTATGTAAACATGATAACCTGAGTATGCTTTCACTTTGGTCAACCAAATTTTGCATACAAGTATTAGGTCCAAACATTGATTTCTATCAACTTTTGAGCTATTTCCTCTAACCAGACGTGGTACTTTACTTCATGCAGCTGCTTAGTCCTATTTATTCAACTTTACTTTTATAATAATTGCTCAATATATTATTAATTTGATTTAATTTGATTTGTTGTTGATGGTTCTTTAATGTACATAATATAAAAATATAATCATTGTCTTGCGGTTTAGTCTTCAAATATCCATCCCCATATCTGAGTATACGAGAAAGTCTAGGGGAGACCACTGACGATTTTTTAAATGTATCAATTGTATCAGCAGCCCTTAAAGCAAAAGGAAGACTGAAAAGCCAAATCCTCACGAGTCTTTAGCCGAGAACGTGGAGCAATAAGAAGGCCCTGGTTAGATGGCACCAGTGGGCGACTGGTAGTATAATGTTGTAGAAAATCTGAAATACATTGTGGTGGTTGACCATCCAGAGCTCTACAGGTGATTAATACAATTTTAAAATGTCATCTAAATTCCAGCAGAAGCCAGTAAAGTGAAGATAAAATTGGAGTAATGTGAGACCACTTAGTGGAGCAGGTGAAGAGTCTAGCAGCAGCATTCTGAATAGACTGAAGACACAGCAGCGATGTCTTGTTTAGACATTTAAATAAAGAACGACAACAATCAAGATGTGAAGAAATAAAATCATACACTAACGTCTCCATTTGAGCCTTCGATACTGTTGTTCTTAGCTCTCATATAATCCTGAGATAATAAAAACAAGAGTGAGATAAGCACCTAGCAAACATAACACCCGAGCTTCGGACGCAACATTTAAAATTGGGTGAAACAACCCGAGACTGAACTCTACATGCAGATTTAACGGGGCAATAATTAAAACCTCAGTTTTATTAAAATTGAGCTGTAAAAAGTGAACAGCTGGCCATTTATTCATTTCACTCAGGATTTCGATGGGGCAGATAACTTATGGAGGAGTTGTGGTTTAAATGAGCAAACAATGGGGTGGAGTGGTGGATCTGAGGCTGAGGCTGGTATCCCGAAGGTTGCTGGTTCGACTCCCCATCACCCCTACTCTGCTGTACACTTGAGCAAAGCACATAACCTTAAATTGCTCCAGGGGTATTGTACAATGCCTGACCCTGTGCTCTGACCCCAAGGGGTGTGTGAAAACTAACAAATTCCTAATCCGAGAAATCGTATAAGGCGAAATAAAGAACAACAACAAAAAAAAACCTGAATATTGTCAGCATATTATGTGATATGAAATATTTTTAGAAGAACTTGACATTCTTGCTAAAGGAAGATAACAGTCACCCAAGAAAAGATCTCTGTAGCACTCCACAGGACCAGGATGCCACTCTCACCACACACTAACCGAGAAACTCCAAATAAGAAGTCAAGCCACCTGAGTCAGTCCTGGAGATCCCCCTACAATGCTTTAACCTGCTAATTAGAAGTGTGGGGTCTACAGTACCGAATGCTGCACTAAGATCCAAAATGACAAGAGCATCAGCAGCCATAAGAAGGTCATTAGACACCTCAAGAAGTGCCATTTCTGTGGAATGTCCTTCCATGAAGCTAGGTCTAAAATTTGATATAAGAAATGCAGTCAGTTGTGATTTAACTACCTTTTCTAAAATTTTATCTAGGAACAGGAGTTTAGAGATTATTAAAGCCACAAGGATTAAGATTAGGTTTTTTTCAATAAAGGTTGCACACTGGCACTTCATGGCGCAGCTATTGTTGCTCCTCCAAGCTTCCATTCCACAGTCATAACATTTACAGTTAACCAGGGCAGATTGATTAGAGAAGTGGTGGCATCCCATGACAGTGCCATGTTGTGATGTTATGTGTCACCTCCATGCTCCCTGGTCACTTCCATTAGCCTCTTGAACTCGGAACTGTTGATTGTTGTAAAACCAAGGTGAGCCAGGTAAATAAGGACACACAAAGTCAAGATGGGGTTTGGAACAAAGTGCTTTATTAAAACATCCAACAAACAGTGCTCCAAAGTACAGTGTTCAAAAATCTTCAATCCATAAAATCAAACTGAAAAGTGGAGGTTAAATAAGCCAATAAAAATGGGGTTAAAATCCCAGGCAAAATCTGTCCTTTACAAAAATCCATGAGCCCCAGTGCAGCTTTCTTAAACTCTGACATGTGCAGCCAACCTTATGCAGCTCAGGTCCCCTGCCAGTCCCTGGCTTCCGGCAGGGTGCCCCCACTGAGCCTTTCTCCACTGACTCCCGCTGCCGCTACTTGGCCTTATGTGGGAGCCCCGCTGGAGCGGTCGGACACTCCTTCTTTCCAAAAATTGCTCATCAGGAGTGACCCTTTGTTGTGGTGTGAAATTTTGTATGTATGAGGGGGTAACCAAAAATAACCAGAATTGAAAAAAAAATTGTTTTAATCATTTTTACTTACTGAAACATTAGTCTCCTCCAAGATCAGGTGAGTAGGGAAGGTGGCAAGAACTCCAAGACACACAAGTCAATTCAGAAATCTCTTGAATAGTCCGACAACAATCTTCGTTAATTGCATTGCGAACTTGATTTCAAGATTTCCGTCATTCCTAATTGTGTGAGGTCGGCCATATTTTGATTGGTCTTCAAGGGACATTATTGCTAATGCTGGCCAAGTCAGATTGTACCCTTGGGGTGGTGATTAATGACAGACAACATTGCCACTATCTCTCGGACATCCATCCATCCATCCATTATCCAACCCGCTATATCCTAACTACAGGGGTCTGCTGGTGCCAATCTCTGCCAACACAGGGCGCAAGGCAGGAAACAAACCCCGGGCAGGGTGCCAGCCCACCGCAGCTCGGACATACAGATTCATTCAATTGAACATCTGTAAGATCTGACAGAGTATGAGTCACACTACTGGGTACTGCAAAAATGAGCCAATCACTCATTTACTGTGATGTAACAAGACCGTAACAAAGGCTTCTCTGGGGGTTCATAACACTTATACAGCATCCAGAAAGTGTTTATTCATCTCTGCCACGTGACCAACTGTCAAAATTTCATTATTTAGTGGTCTGAAGGGTCTTAAATGAGACACATTTCTTTTGATTTTCGATTTTAGTAGAAGACCTGTGAATACTTTATGGTAACAAAGCATTTTGTAATGAGTCGGCCCCGACACACTAAAACAGGCAGATCGCTGCTGCTCACCTTCCGAACTGGAAGGCAGCTGATAAATAGTATTGGTCAATATGGCATCCTGCAGTGCCATGCTGTACGTCCCCTTCTGAAATGTTCAGTTCAAACAGACGAATGAAATATATACAGGTGCCGGTCATAAAATTAGAATATCATGACAAAGTTGATTTATTTCAGTAATTCCATTTAAAAAGTTAAACTTGTATATTAGATTCATTCATTACACACAGACTGATGTATTTCTAACGTTTATTTCTTTTAATTTTGATGATTATAACTGACAACTAATGAAAGTCCCAAATTCAGTATCTCGGAAAATTAGAATATTGTGAAAAGGTTCAATATTGAAGACACCTGGTGCCACACTCTCATCAGCTAATTAACTCAAAACACCTGCAAAAGCCATTAAATGGTCTCTCAGTCGAGTTCTGTAGGCTACACAATCATGGGGAAGACTGCTGACTTGACAGTTGTCCAAAAGACGACCATTGACACCTTGCACAAGGAGGGCAAGACACAAAGGTCATTGCTAAAAAGACTGGCTGTTCACAGAGCTCTGTGTCCAAGCATATTAATAGAGAGGTGAAGGGAAGGACAAGATGTGGTAGAAAAAAGTGTACAAGCAATAGGGATAACCGCACCCTGGAGAGGATTGTGAAACAAAACCCATTCAAAACTGTGGGGGAGATTCACAAAGAGTGGACTGCAGCTGGAGTCAGTGCTTCAAGAACCTCCACACACAGACGTATGCAAGACACGGGTTTCAGCTGTCACGTTCCTTTTGTCAAGCCACTCTTGAACAAGAGACAGCGTCAGATGTGTCTCAACTGGACTGCTGCTGAGTGGTCCAAAGTTATGTTCTCTGATGAAAGCAAATTTTGCATTTCCTTTGGAAATCAAGGTCTCAGAGTCTGGAGGAAGAGAGGAGAGGCACAGAATCCACGTTGCTTGAGGTCCAGTGTAAAGTTTCCACAGTCAGTGATGGTTTGGGGTGCCATGTCATCTGCTGGTGTTGGTCCATTGTGTTTTCTGAGGTCCAAGGTCAACGCAGCCGTCTACCAGGAAGTTTTAGAGCACTTCATGCTTCCTGTTGCTGACGAACTTAATGGAGATGCAAATTTCATTTTCCAACAGGACCTGTCACCTGCAAAAAGTGCCAAAACTACCAGTACCTGGTTTAAGGACCATGGTATCCCTGTTCTTGATTGGCCAGTAAACTCACCTGAGCTTAACCCCATAGAAAATCTATGGGGTATTGTGAAGAAGAAGATGCAATACGCCAGACCCAACAATTCAGAAGAGCTGAAGGCCACTATCAGAGCAACATGGGCTCTCATAACACCTGAGCAGTGCCACAGACTGATCGACTCCATGCCACGCCGCATTGCTGCAGTAATCCAGGCCAAAGGAGCCCCAACTAAATATTGAGTGCTCTACATGCTCATACTTTTCATGTTCATACCTTTCAGTTGGCCAACATTTCTAAAAATACTTTTTTTGCATTGGTCTTAATTGATATTCTAATTTTCTGTGATACTGAATTTGGGACTTTCATTAGTTGTCAGTTATAATCATCAAAATGAAAAGAAATAAACATCTGAAATACATCAGTCTGTGTGTAATGAATTAATCTAATATACAAGTTTCACTTTTTGAATGGAATTACTGAAATAAATCAACTTTGTCATGATATTCTAATTTTATGACCGGCACCTGTATATAGTATAAAAAAAAAACAGCTATAAGGCAACATCCGTAAGCAATGTGACATACGAGGGGGTACCCCAAAATAGCTGGAATTGAAAACGAAATTGTTTTACTTATTTTTACTTACTGAAACTTTATTCTTCTTCAGTGTACTGTCCATGTGAATGGATGCACTTGTCCCAACAGTTTTCACACTGGTGGAAAAATTTTTGGAATCACTAAAGAGGAACGTTGTCCAATGCCTGCAGCGATTTTTCTTTGACTTCCTCCATGGTACAAAAACGCTTTCCATTGAGTTCTGTTCTTCATATGTGGTGTAATAGATGGCCAGAAACCCTGCCCCGCCAGGATGCCTGGTGGAAGGAGGAATCGGGAGAGCGGCACTTCTTTTCCCTGGGTACCCAGCCGGTCCTTGATCCCTGGGGGACAGCACTTCTGGGACACCAGGAAGTGCTGACATACCAGGAATGATTTATGCCCAGAGTGCTTCCGGGTGCAAAGGCAGCACTTCCGCCACACTGTGGGGTGCTGCCGGAAGTCCGTCATCAGGCACCTGGAGCACATCCAAGACAGGATAAAAGGGGCCGTCAGAGAGCTGGAGTCAAGTGGAAGTGGACCGAGCTTGCGAGAGAAGAGTGGAGACGACCCCAAGAACCAAGGACTGAGAGCGAAAACTGTAAATAGTTGTAAATAGTGTAATAAAAGTGTGTGTGTTTGGACATTGCGGTGTCGTGTCTGCCTTTGGCCGGGCTAGCTTTTGCAGCAGGAATAAGAAAAAGTCGCACAGACCAAGATCAGGCAAGTAGGGAAGGTGACAAGAACTCCAAGTGAAATTAGAAATTCCTTCAATAGTACAACAACGATCTCCGTAAATTGAATTGCAAACTTGATTTCAAGATTTTCGTCATTCTTAATTGTGAAAGGTCGGCCACATCTTGGTTGGTCCCTTCGTTTGAAATGCGAAAACCACTCGTAGACCTGTGTTTTTACTTAACGCTTCCTCTTTAAAATGAGTTTCAAGCATCACTACAGTTTCAGCAGCTGTTTTCCCTAAGAGAAAACAAAATTTAACGCAGGCCCGCTGTTCTTTATGATCACCCAGCACAAAAATCGCAGAATGCGTTTAATAAGCACCAACACGGAATGGCGTATGAACAATACAGAGCAACGCCACTTGGTAGACTGACACAGAATACTGTAAGTATGCTACGCCTAGTGGCAAAATTTGCAACTAAGTCGAGATCGGGCTGGTTATTTTTGGGTGCGTAAGTTGATAAATATTTTGTATGTCTTCATTTGTGAGTCAGACAAAGCAAGTGTAATGTTAAGTGTTTCAGGATTTCACTGATGAGAGGAGCAATGCCTTCATGTCTAACTAAAGAAACCCAATGCAGTCTTTAGGAGTGACTTAGAATGAGGAATTTATTGCAGGGTTGGGAAAAGTGCCTAAAACCAGTTTGGCAGGTTATTCGCTGCAGGCACATACTCTCAACCAGTGTGAAAAGGCTGTGTGGGGGATTGAGCATCAGACCAGCTTGGTAAGAGTGACTGTGGTTTGGACTTGCAAGAGCCCATAAACAAGCAAATGGGGGGTGAATTGTACCAGAATTCTGTTGGTCTGAAGTATGGCTGTTTGGGATTAGTTTTCAATCAGAGACCATTCTGTACCACGAAACCTGTAAGGATTTGGACAGAGAATTATACATTTGGTTGCTTTACCCCTTCCTCTCCCTCACTCTCACACTATGGACATGAAGAGAACACAATGAGGAGTACAACTTGGCAGCCATATTGAGATGTGGCCAGTCCTTAAAAAAGCTGACTGGAAATGATGACTTACAGTAATGCTTGAAAGTTTGTGAACCCTTTAGAATTTTATATATTTCTGCATAAATATGACCTAAAACATCATCAGATTTTCACTCAAGTCCTAAAAGTTGATAAAGAGAAACCAGTTAAACAAATGAGACAAAAATATTATACTTGGCCATTTATTTATTGAGGAAAATGATCGAATATTACATATTTGTGAGTGGCAAAAGTATGTGAAGCTCTAGGATGATCAGTTAGTTTGAAGGTGAGGTGTCAGGTGTTTTCAATCAATGGGATGCCAATCAGGTGTGAGTGGGCTCCCCGTGTTATTTAAAGAACAGGATCTATCAAAGTCTGCTCTTCACAACACAGGTTTGTGGAAGTGTATCATGGCACAAACAAAGGAGATTTCTGAGGACCTCACAAAAAGAGTTGTTGATGTTCATCAAGATGGAAAAGGTTACAAAACCATCTCTAAAGAGTTTGGACCCCACCAATCCACAGTCAGACAGATTGTGTACAAATGGAGGAAATTCAAGACCATTGTTACCCTCCCCAGGAGTGGTCGACCAACAAAGATCACTCCAAGAGCAAGGCGTGTAATAGTCGGCGAGGTCACAAAGGACCACAGGGTAACTTCTAAGCAACTGTAGGCCTCTCTCACATTGGCTAATGTGGAGATATGGTATCTTTGAAGATACCATAAGAAGACAACAGTCACTGGAAAAAGATATCATGATTGGCTTGATACCATTACAGCAACAGCAACAACAACAACATTCATTTATATAGCACATTTTCATACACAAAATGTAGCTCAAAGTGCTTTACATAATGAAGAATAGAAAAAATAAAAGACAAAGTAAGAAAACAAAATAAGTCAACATTAATTAACATAGAATAAGAGTGAGGTCCGATGGCCAGGAAGGACAGAAAAAACAAACAAAAAAAACCTCCAGATGGCTGGAGAAAAAAATAAAATCTGCAGGGGTACCAGACCATGAGACCGCCCAGTCCCCTCTGGGCATTCTACCTAACATAAATGAAACAGTCCTCTTTGGATTTAGGGTTCTCACGGAAGGACTTGATGATGACGGTCATGCAGACTTCTGGCTGTTAGTCGATCAATGTTGGAGCATCATGATGCTTTGAGTAGGCGCCGCCAACACAAAGAAACCGGAAAAAGAAACAGAAGAGAGAGCTTGGGTCAGTTTGGATATTAAAGCCAACATGAATAGATATTAAAATGAATTGAACATACAGAGTATCAGGATTAAGTTAAAGTGAAGTTATAAAAAGGCCATGTTAAAGTAAAGTGTTTTCAGCAGTTTTTTAAAGTGCTCTACTGTTTCAGCCTGGTGAATTCCTATTGGCAGGCTATTCCAGATTTTAGGTGCATAGCAGCAGAAGGCCGCCTCACCACTTCTTTTAAGTTTTGTTCTTGGAATTCTAAGGAGACACTCATTTGAAGATCTGAGGTTACGATTTGGAATATAAGGTGTCAGACATTCTGATATATAAGATGGAGCAGATTATTTAAGGCTTTATAAACCATAAGTAGAATTTTAAAGTCAATCCTGAATGACACAGGTAACCAGTGTAGTGACATCAAAACTGGAGAAATGTGTTCGGATTTTCTTTTCCTGGTTAGGATTCTAGCAGCTGCATTCTGCACTCGTTGCAAGTGATTGATGTCTTTTTTGGGTAGTCCTGAGAGGAGTGCGTTACAGTAATCTAGTCGACTGAAAACAAAAGCGTGAACTAATTTCTCAGCATCTTTCAGTGATATAAGAGGTCTAACTTTACTTATGTTTCTTAAGTGACAAAATGCTGTCCTAGTGGTCTGATGAATATGCAAATTAAAATTCAGGTTACAGTCAACAGTTACCCCAGTTTTATACTTCCATCTTGACTTTTAATCCTAATGCATCAAGTTTATTTCTGATAACCTCATTGAATCCATTATTGACAATCACTAAAATTTCAGTTTTCTCTTTATTTAGCTTGAGAAAATTACTATTCATCCATTCAGAAATACCAGTAAGACATTGTGTTAGTGAATCGAGATAGTCGGGGTCATCAGGTGCTATTGATAAGTACAGCTGAGTGTCATCAGAGGGGACTGGGCGGTCTCATGGTCTGGAATCCCTACAGATTTTATTTTTTCTCCAGCCATCTGGAGTTTTTTTGTTTTTCTGTCCCCCCTGGCCATTGAACCTTACTCTTATTCGATGTTAATTAATGTTGATTTATTTTGTTTTATAATTGTGTCTTTCATTTTTCTATTCTTTAATATGTAAAGCACTTTGAGCTACTGTTTGTATGAAAATGTGCTATATAAATAAATGTTGTTGTTGTTGTTTATCAGCATAGCTGTGGTAGCTCACGTTATGCCTTAAGATAATTTGACCTAACGGAAGCATGTAGATTGAGAAGAGCAGCAGACCCAGGATAGAGCCTTGTGGAACACCATATCGGATATCCTGTGTCTTTGAGTTGTATTTACCACAACTAACAAAGAATTTTCTACCTGCCAGGTGGGATTCAAACCAATTTAAGACACCGCCAGAGAGGCCCACCCATTGACTAAGGCGATTTCTAAGAATATTGTGATCAATGGTGTCAAATGCGGCACTCAGATCTAAGAGGATGAGAACAGATAAATGGCCTCTGTCTGCATTTACCCGCAAGTCATTTACTACTTTAACAAGTGCAGTTTCTGTGCTGTGATTTGTTATAAAACCCAACTGAAATTTATCAAGAATAGCATGTTAATGAGGTGGTCATTTAACTGCACAATGACTGCCTTCTCTAGAATTTTACTTAAGAAAGGCAGGTTAGAGATGGGTCTAAAATTTTCAAGAGCTGAGGGGTCAAGATTATTTTTCTTGAGCAGGGGTTTAACTACAGCAGTCTTGAGACAGTCTGGGAAGACCCCCATATTTAATAACAAATTTACTATGTCAAGAGTATTATCAATTAGCACGCCTGATACTTCTTTGAAAAAACTTGTTGGTATCGGGTCAAGGACGCAGGTGGAGGGTCTCAGTTGAGAGACTATTCTATGTAAATCAGGCAAATCTAACCTGGTGAAAGAATTTAATTTGTTTAGATAGATAGATAGATAGATAGATAGATAGATAGATAGATAGATAGATACTTTATTAATCCCAAGGGGAAATTTACATACTCCAGAAGCAGTATACTGATACAAAAAAAAAAAAAAAGAGTAATAAAAATGCATGTAAAAGCAGACAATAATTTATAACGGAGTACTGGGGCTCAGGAGGATTGGGGAGATATACTATGTTATTTCTAATATCATTAATTTTTGGAATGAAAAATACAGCGATAGCCTCACAGGTTTCACTGGAAGTATTTTGGAGGCATTCCTTTGCGTTACCTGGGTTTAGCTGACGATCAATCGTAGAAAATAAGACTCTGGGATTACTAACATTGCTTTTTATAATCTTAGAGAAATAGCAGCACCTCTCAAGACGGACTGTGTTATTATATTCTGTTATTTTAACCTTCAATATCTCATAGTCACATAGTCAAGACAGGTCACTTACTGAGCCTAATCTGTAGTCAAAGTGACAAGAAATAGTTAGAATATTACAATTCAATTCACCTTGTAGGGATTATAAGAACCTCTCATAGACTATGCACTAATATATACACAAACGTTTCGTATAACACATGCGCTTAGGAGGCAGTCAACAAGCCTTGAGGTGAGTGATATACAGTATAACGCAAGATAAGTGGTTGATTTTGGGTTCTGATGCCTCTTTCTCTGTCTCTACAGAACATAAGAAGACAAAGAATAATGACAGTCACTCACAGATAACACTTCCAGTCTCTGAAAATGGTTACCTCAAGACAACTCCCTTGGAT
Organism: Polypterus senegalus; assembly: GCF_016835505.1. Taxonomy (NCBI): domain Eukaryota; kingdom Metazoa; phylum Chordata; class Cladistia; order Polypteriformes; family Polypteridae; genus Polypterus; species Polypterus senegalus. The sequence continues at coordinate 26,870,797 of NC_053155.1, read as the reverse complement.
AACGTCACTTCCGGTCCATCAGTGATAATGTCACTTCCAACTCCTCAGAATGACACCATGACCGGTTCATCAGTGATGACTTCACTTCCATGCTCCATAGAATGATGCCACTTCCGGTCCATCAGTGATGATGTCACTTCCGTCTCCTCAATGATAACATCACTTCTGCTTCCATTGTCACTTCCTCACAACTCATTTCCTGCAGCAATTTTGTATATAACCGATCATTCCATCTCTGTATTCTGTCAAATGTTCTGGTTTTTTCATTAAATCTTAACAGCATTTTTATATTGTCCGACGGACATTATACGGGTCAATTCCCCAACTCTTTTTGCAGTTTTCTGCGTGAATTTATTTATTACATTAGATACAGTTATGCTTGAAAGTTTGTGGACCCTTTAGAATTTTCTATATTTCTGCATAATTATGACCTAATTTTTTCACTCGAGTCCTAAGAGTAGATAAAGAGAAACCAGTTAAATAAATGAGACAAAAATATTACACTTGGTCATTTATTTATTGAGGAAAATGATCGAATATTACATATTTGTGAGTGGCAAAAGTATGTGAACCTTTGCTTTCAGTATCTGGTGTGACCCCCCAATAACTGTAACTAAACGTTTCCAGTAACTTTTGATCATTCCTGCACACCAGCTTGGAGGAGTTTTAGCCCATTCCTCTGTAGAGAACAGCTTCAACTCTGGGATGTTGGTGGGTTTCCTCACATGAACTGCTCTCTTCAGGTCCTTCCACAACATTTCGATTGGATTAAGGTCAGGACTTTGACTTGGCCATTCCAAAACATTAACTTTATTCTTCTTTAACCATTCTTTGGTAGAATGACTTGTGTGCTTAGGGTCGTTGTTTTGCTGCATGACCCACCTTCTCTTGAGATTCAGTTCATGGACAGATGTCCTAACATTTTCCTTTAGAATTGTCTGATATAATTCAGAATTCATTGTTCCATCAATGAAGGCAAGCTGACCAGGCCCAAATGTAGCAAAACAGGCCCAAACTATGATACTACCACCACCATGTTTCACAGATGGGATAAGGTTCTTATGCTGGAATGCAGTGTTTTCCTTTCTCCAAATATAACACTTTTCATCTAATCCAAAAAGTTCTATTTTGGTCTCATCCATCCACAAAACATTCTTCCAATAGCCTTCTGGTTTTTCCACGTGATCTTTAGCAAACTGCAGACGAGCAGAAATGTTTTTTTGGAGAACAGTGGCTTTCTCCTTGCAACCCTGCCATGCGCACCATTGTTGTTCAGTGTTCTCCTAAAGGTGGACTCATGAACATGAACATTAGCCAATGTGAGAGATGCCTTCAGTTGCTTAGAAGTTACCCAGTGGTCCTTTGTGACCTCGCCGACTATTACACGCCTTGCTCTTGGAGTGATCTTTGTCGGTCGACCACTCCTGGGTCAAACTGTAACTAGCAAATGGCTCTACACTGGCCTTAGCACCTGGTGATAGGGCTAATTCCAGTTAAAGAATATTTAATAAAGAAAATAATATTCTTACAAGAATTGACACAGATTCTCAACTTCAGTTCTGCTTTCAAGATAATCCTATCAGATCTTTTTGAGGTTTTATTTAGTGCGTTCAAACACACAGCAACTGAACAGAAGGTCCTACTTCCTGATTATCTTCTTTTCTAAAAAGGACATTCCTTTCTGGGGTGCTATACTACAAGTCTAATAACTTGTAACACATATAATTAACATATGTGTGTGTGAATGACAGGAACGTCAGGGGGATAGTGAGGATGCAGGAAGTAGAGTTGGCGAAGGTGGATGAGTTGAAATATTTGGGATCAGCAGTACAGAGTGGAAGAGACATGATAAAGAGAGTGGAGGCAGGGTGGAATGGGTGGAGAAGAGTGCCAGGAGTGATTTGTGACAGACGGGTATCAACAAGAGTGAAAGGGAAGGTCTATAGGATGGTAGTGAGACCAGCTATGTTATTGGGTTGCAGATGGTGTCACTTACCAGAAAGCAGGAGCCAGAGCTGGAGGTGACAGAGTTAAAGATGATAAGATTTGCATTGGGTGTGACGAGGATGGACAGGATTAGAAATGAGGACATTAGAGGTGTCAGCTCAAGTTGGACGGATGGGAGACAAAGTCAGAGAGGTGAGATTGTGTTGGTTTAGACATGTGCAGAGGAGATATGCTGGGTATATTGGGAGAAGAATGTTAAGAGGAAAAGAGGAAGGCCTAAGAGAAGGTTTATGGATGTGGTGAGAGAGGACATGCAGGTGATGGGTGTGAACAGAACAAGAGGACGAAGACAGGAAGATAAGGAACAAGATGATCTGCTGTGGCAACCCCTAACGGGAGCAGCCGAAAGAAGAAGATGCCATACATTTTTTGTATGATTACTATTTTAATATTTCCAATTTTGTGTTCACTAACATCTATATTAATGAAATTGTCAGTTTTTTGAGTATTTTAGGCTTTGTTTGATGTTATTTATCTGTTTTTTGCCCGTATCAACCTTCACATCGCATCTCTTCGGTTGGTCTGTCTGTTTCTTTACCATTCATGTAAAACTGGCTAAACAGATTTTCACAAAGTTTTGCTTATAGGTTGCCATTGGTGCAACTTAAAGAAATGGCAATTGAAAAATTTTATTGTGACGGAAGGCAATTATGGGGGGAAGAATCGTTTCAAAATGGCCAAGTCAAAGTTTATGGAGGTTTGTACACATATTATTGTTGATGCAACTGAATATCTTCCCTTTAAAAACTTTCACAAATCCCTTTCATTGAAGTGGGTTGTAATGGGATGGGTGCAAATCCAAAACCACCTTATCACATCAAAAACATTCAGCTGAAGGTAATGAGTCATATGGTACTGAGAATCGGCTTGTATATGCACCCAACCAAAAAGTAAAAAATATTGTCTCTAAGGAAGCTTTAGTGTGGTTCCAAATATGGCAGCATTAAGAGGAAAAGATACAAGGAAGTTGGTCTACCAGTTGTTCTACCTAGAGATGGATCACAACAATACTGGCCAAGTAATTCCAAGAAAGACTGCATGAGAGTAGAGACGTTGGCAGCACATTTTCTTTTTTTTTTTTTTTATTTATTTATTTATTAATTTTATTACAATCAATACATACAATCAAGTTTTAAAAAAAAGAATTATGCTAAGAACAGATCGATCCCCACCCTTGAGAGAGAGAGCAAGCCAAACGGTGTAAAATTTAAGGCTTTTAAAAATACCTAAATCAACAAATTCTATGTGCTTTATAAATCATTTCAAAATATTACTGATTAGATCCTGCCATGTTTTGAAAAAGTCTGCACAGATCCTCTAACTGAGTATTTGATTTTTCCAATTTTAAATAATATAACACATCAGTTTCCCACTGACTTAAAAGAGGAGAGTTTGGGTTCTTCCAGTTTATCAGAATAAGTCTGCGTGCCAACAGTGTAGTGAATGCAATCACAGTTTGTTTGTCTTTCTCCACTTTAAGACCCTCTGGAAGAACCCCAAACACAGCTGATAATGGGTTAGGAGGGATTGTGAGTCCAAGACTGTCTGAGAGGTAATTAAAATTTTTGTCCAGAATAATGTTAATTTGGAGCAGGCCCAGAACATGTGACCTAGTGAGGCTGGGGCTTGGTTGCAACGTTCGCAGGTTGGATCATGCCCTGGAAACATTTTGGAGAGTTTTAGTCGAGACAGATGTGCTCGATATATAATTTTGAGTTGTATAATTGTATGCTTTGCATATGGAGCTTGAGTGAATTCTCTGCATTGCTACTTTCCACTCCTTTTCTGATATATTAATTGAGAGGTCATTTTCCCAGTGTCCTCTTGGATCTTTGAAAGGAAGGGATTGTAAAAGGATTTTATATATTGTAGAGATGGAGTCTAACTCCTTGAAATTGAGCAATAATTTTTCCAGCGTGGATGAGGGTGCAAGATGAGGAAAATCTGGAAGGTTCTGTTTAACAAAGTTCCTGATTTGAAGATAGTGAAAGAAATTTGTAGCTGGAATGTTAAATTTGGAATGTAATTGTTCATAGGATGCAAAGGCGTTGTCTATATAAAGATCTCTAAGCAAGTTAATTCCAAATTTTTCCAGATATTAAAACTGCATATGTTTGTGAGGGTTGAAAGAGGTGGTTCTTTTGCAGGGTGCCACAGAAAGAAGCTTCTCCGTCTTAAAATGCTTTCTACATTGGTTCCAGATTCTAAGTGAGTGGAGCACAATTGGGTTATTAGTGTATTGCCGATAGCGTGTGTTTATTGGAGCACAAAGCAAGGAATACAAAGAAGTACTGCAGGATTTTACTTCTATTGCGGTCCATGCCTGTGTATGTTCTTCTATTTGTGTCCAGGTTCTTATCGACTGTATATTTGCCCAGTAATAAAACTGGAAGTTAGGTAGAGCCATGCCGCCTTCTGCCTTTTGTCTTTGTAGGGTCGCTCTTTTGATGCGTGGATGTTTAGAATTCCAAATAAATGAGGTTATTGTTGAATCTAATTGCTTAAAGAACGATTTATTAATGTATATTGGTATGTTTTGAAATAAAAAGGAGCTTAGGAAGAATATTCATCTTAACAGTGTTAATTCTTCCAGCTAGTGTGAGATGAAGGGTTGACCATCTATGCAAGTCTTGTTTAATTTTTTCCATACAGACACGAAATTTTTTGATAAAGAGCTTTATGTTTACTTGTGATGTTTACCCCGAGGTATTTAAACTGTTCTGCAATGATAAAAGGAAGGGTGTCTAATCTAATATTATATGCTTGCGAATTCACGGAAAGAGTACACTTTTATTCAGATTAATTCTGAGACCAGAGAGCTTTTGAAATTCTGTGAGTGCTGCTAAGACTGCAGGCACAGAATTTTCTGGGTCCGATATATACAGTACCATGTCATCTGCATATAATGAGATTTTCTGTTCCAGTCCTTCTCTGCTAATCCCCTTTATCTGATCAGTATTTCGACAATGTATTGCCAGTGGTTCAATGGCAATTGCAAACAGCAGTGGTGACAAAGGGCATCCTTGTCTTGTGCCACGTTCTAGTTTAAAGTAGTCTGAGCAAATGTTATTGATGCAAACTGAAGCTTCTGGGTTAGTATACAGTAATTTAATCCATGCACAAATGTTGGGCCAAACCCAAACTTCTCCAAAATAGTAAAAGGTATTTCCATTCAATCATGTCGAATGCTTTTCTGCATCCAATGATAATAATATTTCTGGGGTGTTTGATTTAGTTGGTGAGTATATTACATTAAACAGGCGTCAAGATTTGAAGATAAGTGTCGGCCCCTAATAAATCCAGTTTGGTCTTGTGATATTATTGAGGGGAGCACTTTCTCCATCCTTCTAGCTATGATTTTAGAGAGTATTTTAACGTCGTTATTCAGAAGTGAAATTGGTCTGTATGATGCACATTGTAATAAGTCCTTATTTTGTTTTGGAAAGACAGTGATTAGTGCTTGGCGAAAGGTTTGTGGAAGAGATTGGTTATCTCTGGCTTCTGTAAATGTTGCTAAAAGGAGGGGAGCTAGCTGAGCGGAGAATTTCTTGTAAAACTCTGCAGGGTAGCCATCAGGGCCTGCTGCTTTTCCACCTTGGAGTGACTTTATAGCATCCAGTAATTCTGATAATGACAGAGGTTTATCGAGCTCCTCCACACTAATAGCGTCAATTTGTGGTATCTGTAATTTATCCAGAAATGCATTAGATTGTATATTGTCTTCTTTAAACTCAGTAGTATATAGGGATTTATAGTAGTCTCTAAAAGTGCACATTATATTTTTGTGTTCGATGATTTTATCTCCATTCGTGTTAGTAATTACCGAGATTGCGTTGCGCACTTCTTGCTTGTGAATTTGTTGCGCTAAAAGCTTATTAGCTTTCTCTCCATGTTCATAATAATGATGTCTGGATTTGTAAATTAGTTGTTCAGTTTCTTTAGTTGTCAAGAGGTTTAATTCTGAATGTAGAGCCTGCCTCCTCTTATGTAGAGTCTCGCTTGGTAGTCTGGCATGTTCTTCATCTATTTTAGTAATTTCGCTTTTTATCTCTGCTACTTTCTTCGCTTCGGATTTATTTCTGTGGGAAAGATATGAGATAATCTGTCCTCTTAAGAAGGCCTTAAGAGTTTCCCAGAGTGTTCCTGCAGAGATCTCAGGGGATGTATTTGTCTCTAGAAAGAATTCAATTTGTTTGGATATAAATTCAGTACAATTCTCGTCAGCTAATAGAAGCGGATTGAGACGCCATCTGCGGGGTGAGTGTATGGGGCTTAGTAATTTCAGCTCCAAGATCATCGGAGCATGGTCTGAAATAACAATAGCATCGTATTTACAAGATTTAATCTTAGGCAAGAAGTTATTATCTATAAAGAAGTAATCAATCCTTGAGTAGCAATGATGTACTGGTGAGTAGAAAGAATATGTTCTTGAATTTGGGTTTAAAAACCTCCAGGGATCTGATAAGTTGTGATCAGTTATAAACTTTGTAATTATCTTTGCGGTGTTAGTTGTCGTTCGGCAGCACATTTTCTATTCACTTAGCAGATTCTTTTATTGAAGGTGGCTTACAAAAAAGGTCAACATAATTGAGTTAAAATAAATTTGGGGGAGTTAGGATCAAACGGTACAGGAGAGGGGTACAGAATTTATCATCACTAGTGAAAATGTCACAACAAAATGCAAGTGTGTTACACTTCCTCGGTTCCAAGAATGCATCAAAGACAATCACAATTAGACAGAAATTAACCCAACAAGAGGGTCTTCGAACACTTCATAAAGACATTGAAGGAGTCAGTAGTTCAAATGGAGGTGGGCAGCTCGTTCCACCAGTAAGGAGCTACTCATGAAAAGAGTCTCGATTGAGATTTGATGCCAGACAGATGTAACATCGCCAGAAAGTTAAATTCTGTTATCACTAGCGGAATCAGGGGGGCTAACAAATACCTTTTTTTTTACAATGGCGAAGACTGACTTTAAAACTTTTTTCAGTTAAGACTTCTTCAACTATTTGGGGTTCACCGGCATTCTACCCTTTATTCACCTGTTGTTAACAGTTGGCTGGAATTTTGGACTTGTGAGTGAATTTTGGAAGGGGACATGGGAGTGTGATTTTTCCATTGTACATATACACTGTACCTGGCGTGCAATCTAGACTTAGTTGTGAATTTCGACGCTAGGTGTAGCATACTTACATACAGTGGTGTGAAAAACTATTTGCCCCCTTCCTGATTTCTTATTCTTTTGCATGTTTGTCACACAAAATGTTTCTGATCATCAAACACATTTAACCATTAGTCAAATATAACACAAGTAAACACAAAATGCAGTTTTTAAATGATGGTTTTTATTATTTAGGGAGAAAAAAAAATCCAAACCTACATGGCCCTGTGTGAGAAAGTAATTGCCCCCTGAACCTAATAACTGTTTGGGCCACCGTTAGCAGCAATAACTGCAATCAAGCGTTTGCGATAACTTGCAATGAGTCTTTTACAGCGCTCTGGAGGAATTTTTGGCCCACTCATCTTTGCAGAATTGTTGTAATTCAGCTTTATTTGAGGGTTTTCTAGCATGAACCGCCTTTTTAAGGTCATGCCATAGCATCTCAATTGGATTCAGGTCAGGACTTTGACTAGGCCACTCCAAAGTCTTAATTTTGTTTTTCTTCAGCCATTCAGAGGTGGATTTGCTGGTGTGTTTTGGGTCATTGTCCTGTTGCAGCACCCAAGATCGCTTCAGCTTGAGTTGAAGAACAGATGGCCGGACATTCTCCTTCAGGATTTTTTGGTAGACAGTAGAATTCATGGTTCCATCTATCACAGCAAGCCTTCCAGGTCCTGAAGCAGCAAAACAACCCCAGACCATCACACTACCACCACCATATTTTACTGTTGGTATGATGTTCTTTTTCTGAAATGCTGTGTTCCTTTTACGCCAGATGTAACGGACATTTGCCTTTCCAAAAGTTCAACTTTTGTCTCATCAGTCCACAAGGTATTTTCCCAAAAGTCTTGGCAATCATTGAGATGTTTCTTAGCAAAATTGAGACAAGCCCTAATGTTCTTTTTGCTTAAAAGTGGTTTGCGTCTTGGAAATCTGCCATGCAGGCCGTTTTTGCCCAGTCTCTTTCTTATGGTGGAGTCGTGAACACTGACCTTGATTGAGGCAAGTGAGGCCTGCAGTTCTTTAGACGTTGTCCTGGGGTCTTTTGTGACCTCTCGGATGAGTCGGCGCTCTTGGGGTAATTTTGGTCGGCCGGCCACTCCTGGGAAGGTTCACCACTGTTCCATGTTTTTGCCATTTGTGGATAATGGCTCTCACTGTGGTTCGTTGGAGTCCCAAAGCTTTAGAAACAGCTTTATAACCTTTACCAGACTGATAGATCTCAATTACTTCTGTTCTCATTTGTTCCTGAATTTCTTTTTTTCTTGGCATGATGTCTAGCTTTTGAGGTGTTTTTGGTCTACTTCTCTGTGTCAGGCAGCTCCTATTTAAGTGATTTCTTGATTGAAACAGGTGTGGCAGTAATCAGGCCTGGGGGTGGCTACGGAAATTGAACTCAGGTGTGATACACCACAGTTAGGTTCTTTTTTAACAAGGGGGCAATTACTTTCTCACACAGGGCCATGTAGGTTTGGATTTTTTTTCTCCTAAATAATAAAAACCATCATTTAAAAACTGCATTTTGTGTTTACTTGTGTTATATTTGACTAATGGTTAAATGTGTTTGATGATCAGAAACATTTTATGTGACAAACATGCAAAAGAATAAGAAAACAGGAAGGGGGCAAATAGTTTTTCACACCACTGTATACTGTGGCAGTCTCTCAAGTGGCGTTGCTCTGTATTGTTCGTACAGCATTCTGTGTCAGTTTTTCTCCAGTTCTTATTAAACATTGTCACACACATGTGCAAGGGAAACCACTAAAGGGCCTAAATAATAGCAATTCTACACCAGACCAGGAGGCGACGGAGTATGCTGTCTCTCTCAGTCTCTGGCAAACTATTCTTGGGAAATCCCACTTGGTTCCAGGACAGACAATGATGTCACTATGGTCAAGAAGACATCACTTGCGGTTCCAGCGCCAACGATGTCATCACTTCTGGTCATGAAGACGTCACTTCTGGTTCCGCCGCCGATGACATCATTTCCCATTCTATCTGTTAACACCGCCATCTTGTCTCAATGCAAACCATTTCTGTTTTGGACTCTGTCCTATGAACATCGCTCATTTAAAAATCAAAATTTTGCAGCTGGTAAAACAATATAAAGGGAGGCTGCCCCAAAACTTCATGATGTCTCATTTATGTGACAATGTGTTCTGCGATTTTTTGTGATGGGTGATCATTAAAAACAGCGAGTCTGCGTTTTCTCTTAGGAAAACAGCTGCTGAAACTGTAGCGATGCTTGAAACTCATTTTAAAGAGGAAGCTTTAAGTAAAACACAAGACTACGAGTGGTGTTCGCATTTCAAACGAGAGGAAATCTCACTTTAAGACCAACCAAGATCTGGCCAGCCTTATACAATTAGGAATGACAAAATTCTTGAAATCAAGTTCGCAATGCAATTTACAGAGATAGTCGCCGGACTATTGAAGAGATTTCTGATTTGACTTGTGTGTCTCGGAGTTCTTGTCACCTTCCCCACTTGCCTGATCTTATTCTGTGTGACTTTTTATTGCTTCCACATATGAAAAAAATAACTCAAAAGAAAGCGTTTTTGTACCGTGGAGGAAGTCAAAGAAAAATCGCTGCAGGCATTGGACAAGGATTCTCTTCAGCAATTCCAAAAATGTTTCCACCAGTGGGAAAACCATTGGGACAAGTGCATTCATTGACTTGGACTGTACTCTGAAGGAGATGAAAGTTTCAGTAAGTAAAAATTATTTTTTCAAATCCAGTTATTTTTGGGTACCCCCTCTTATTTCACATTGCTTACGGATGTTGCCTTATAGCTGTTTTTTTTTTTATACTGTTGTGACGGGTGGCTAGGTCTCATGCCCAGCCGGGATGCCCCTGCTGCATATACTCTAGGGGGAGCAACCATGGGCAGCTCAATACCTCTCCTGGGATGCTTGGTGGCAGCCTACCTGGCTGACTGTGATTTCCCAAACTCCCACAGGGCTCCATGGGAGACAGAGTCCTCCACAGCCTGGTTGGGAGCTGGGGTGGCTGCTAGGGGGTGCTGCCTTGATTCCACAGCCCGGCTGGACAAATCTTCAGCCCCACCCGGAAGTGCAATTGGGACCAGGTGGTCAAGCAAGGTGGGCTATAAAAAGGGGCCAGCCACCACCACTCAGTGGCCAGAGTCCGGTGGAAGAGGACAAAGTTGCTTGATTGGAGTGGTGGTGCCAAGGAGGAAGAGAAAGTGATTGTGTTAAGTGCTTTTGGGACTCTGTATTGCCTGTGGGGTTCACATGGAAGACGTGCCCCACAGGTGAACAAAATAAAGTCTGTTTGTGTTTTTTACACATGCCTCATTGTGAGTCTGTGTCGGGTCAGGCACTATATAGCGTCCATATCACACTGTATATATTTCATTCGTCTGTTTGAACTGAACATTTCAGAAGGGGACGTACAGTGGGGTGCTGCCGGATGCCATATTGGCCTATCCTGTTTATCAGCTGCCTTCCAGTTAGGAAGGTGAGCGGCAGTGATTGGCCCGTTTCAGCATATCAGGGCCGATTCGTTACAAAATGACTTGTTACCATAAGGGATTCACAGGTCTTCCACTAAATATCGAAAATCAAAAGAAATGTGTCTCAGTTAAGCCCTTTCAGGCCACTAAAAAATGAAATTTTGACAGTTGGTCACGTGGCAGAGATAAATAAACACTTTCTGGATGCTTTATAAGTGTTATGATACCCCCAGTGAAGCCTTTGTTAAGGTCTTGTTACATCACAGTAAATGTGATTGGCTAATTTTTGCAGTACCCAAAAGTGTTACCCATACTCTGTCATTAATCACCACCCCAAGGGTATAATCTGACTTGGCCGGCGTTAGCAATAATGAGCTGAGACAAACAGAGATGGGGTGTAAAATAGACGGGCTGGCAGGGATAACAAGAAGGTCCATCGTGGCCAAGTTGAACTGGAGATGTGGCTTTTTCATCCCGGTTGAGATATCAGAAAGACATATCGAGATTTTAATGGATACAGTGTCGTCTCCTGGCAAGAACGACATCCACGGCTGTGTGATATCATCAAATTATTTAGAGGGGGAGTGTAGACGATGGGTAGTATGCTACTGTAGCAATTCAGCCAGCATCGACATGAAGCTCACATAAATATCTGCTTTGTTACCTTAACCCATAACACAAATATATTGCCAGGTGATTTGGCTAATTTATAATAGTTTTCAGGGTATTATCTAAAAAGGCATTTCTAAGGCTTTAACTGATCTTCATGTTGTCATATTGAACTTATTTTTGTCATTTTCTTACCATCTATTTGAGCAGTTTTATCTTGACAGGCCAATCTTCATTTCTTGTTACCTTAGTACCCTCAAGTACATCTTTGACCCAGCTTGGTCCAACTTTTACTAGTGGGCCAGGAACAGATTGAAATTTTGGGTTTGCAATTAAAAAGTTTAGAAATCAAAAAAGGATTTTTGGCCAGTTGGATTATTGAGAAATTCCTGAAGGTTTCCCCGATTATAATAATCTTGGATCAGTACTAAAATTTTGACTTTCGGGTTTAAGTATTGGTACCAAAATGGTTCCAAGGCAAAAAACAGATAACACTGAATCCACTCCCATTACAGCCTCAGAAGTGCAGCCCACACTTTCTTCTGGTATGTGAAGTCCTGATTGCATCAAAGCAACAATCTCCCTTGAAGTCCTGATCACATTGAAGCCTGCAGTTTCATTTTTCCATGTATTGTCAAACTCAGGTCACAAAGTTGCACAGGAGAGTTCCGTAGTTTTTCCAAGGAGTAGAAACTTTACTGCTGTTCTGCCAGTTACAAACACAAGTCTCTTTCTGAGGTGATCCGGCCTCTCAAGAAACAGCTGTCAAACTTGAGGCATCGGCCCCGACTCCTGCTCAAAAGAGCAAACAAAGTCTTCTTCATCGAGAGGGAACAGCAGCTCGGTAGCAGCGGCCAGAGCAGAAGGAGTCTGGGGGATGAGAGACAGGAGAGTAAGAGACCTTGGTCTTTTAAATGTTCTTAGCCCAGCAAGACGGAAGCTGCTCCCGCAAAGAATGTGTTCATTTCCCATTGAAGAACTGTTTAAGAGAGGGTTACTGAAAGGTGTACACCTGCAGCAGCGATCACAGTATACACTGCTGAGCATTGAAGGAATGGGTGAAATTAAGAGGAGAGCTGACGTTAACTTTGCCATCACATTTTCTGTGTCCATCTGCCTGGCCTCGCCGCTCCCTGCGAGAACCCATTATAACCAGAAGATCTGCCATCTTGATCAGTCAGTACCGGACCCCTGTCTGAAAAGATATTCTCCTCAACACCACTTGCTCGCATTTCCTTCACTTGAAATATCAATTACTGGGGGTTTGCCTATGGGCGTCCCAACACTCCTTACTGTCCCTGTTTAGTTATTACAATGGACACATGATTAAAGTGCCTAACTAAAGTGTGCCTAACTCCACGGGACAAGTTAAAATAATCGTTCCTCTGTGAAAAGATAAGGAAGAACATTACAATTGTGGAATTGTACCTTTTTCCAGTTATCCGCTGCCCTTTCACTCTTTTAGCTCTATTCGTAACACATGCCAAGTAAAAGCACACATGCCCCCTAGTGGTAATAGTGTTTTGAGTTTCATGAATTATTCACACAATTAATTAATTTACATATGTACTAATTAATTTGTTATTTAATTAATGAATTAATGAGCACTTGTCAAGCAGTAAGGCTTGCTGCAAATTTTAAAGTCATCACTACACATGGAAGTGGCACCACAGGCCCCCATATTGTGTGAAGTAAGCTGATATGTTTTAATTTTCACTTCCCATAATACATATATTTATTTATATATATATATATATATATATATATATATATATATATATATATATATATATATATATATATATATATATATATATATATATATATAGCCAAGCAAAGAATATATAGAGAGGAGTGATTTTATTTTGTATGTAGTTTTGATAAAGTATTTGCATTTAACTTGATTCACAGCTGCACACTCAACCCACAATGTGACGGGTTTAATCACAATGGTAATCTGGTGATGTAGCAGTAGTAACGCTGGCTGGTATTTATATCTGATTTTTACCCTACTTATGTCTAATTAACTATCCACTTGTGTCAGATTTACTATCCAGGTCTAGTCTACTGCCCTATTTAGTCAGATTTTACACTTTGATTTCCTTTTTAAGCATTTTGAATAAAACAGCTACCTTATATCACGTCTCCATTGCTTCACTCCCCCGCCTCAAAAAATGTATTAATGATCTAGACGGCTCCTTTTTGAAATGTTTACTCTTCAGCTTTGCCGCACATTTGCTAAATCTATTATTAAGGATCGATAAAGTACAGGCTGCCGAGGGATCACTTTATTTGTCACAGCGTCTCGTTCCCTTTCTTGCTGCTAATGAGATGTTTCACATCTGCAGCTAAATATATGAGTGCGATCGACTGACAGAATTTTAGGTCCACATTATCAACTGCATATTACATTAAGATTTCTGCTGTCTTCTGTACCCTTATGAAGTTGTGGTGTTTTAGGAAGGTGTTAAAAGTGTGCTCATGATAAATTTAATAAGAACAATGCGTATTCAGAAAGCATTCAGACCCCTTCACATTCTGGCATGGGAAAGCATCGGAATGGTGTTTTATTAATAAAATATATTATTATTACATAGAGTTCGCCCCCCACTTGCTTCGTTTGCCAACCCCCCGGCCTGCACTGCGCGCCAGCCACTTTGCATCTCTGCCGCTGGAGTTGTGAAGAAGAGGGCTGAATGCACCCCAAGGAGACACAGTCACTCCTCCAAAACCCCCTCTTAAATGGTGATACAATGGGAAACATATAGTTTTTTTTTACCTCCTCTTTGCTCGATCAGCTGCTGGATTGCTGCTGCTGCCGTGTGGCGCTTTGAACATTTAAAAACCTGTACAGCAGCTGTCCTTTTCTTTGTATTTTATTTCCGGCCCCCATAGTTAAATCTGTTGGCACAAAATCTCGTCTTGCAGGATGTGAGTTCTTAATACAGTGGAACCTCAGTTTGCGAGCAGAATTCGTTCCGGAAACGTGCTCGCAATCCAAAGCACTCGTATATCAAAGCGAATTTCCCCATAAGAAATAATGGAAACTCAGAGGATTCGTTCCACAACCCAAAACTATTCATATAAAAATGATTAATACAAAATATGAAGTAAAATACATAATACAAATTAACCTGCACTTTACCTTTAAAAAGAATCACGGCTGGTGTGAGTTTCTAAACTCAGGTAGGATTCCACCCAACGGGACGACACGTGGAAGAGCATCCCAAAGCAATCGCAGTCTCCCAGCGCTGTAGCAGTTCGCCGTATAAGCACATCCAAAAAGATTGCAGACATGCTATAAGCGCCTTTCATCAATGGGTCATACAAGGAACATTATAAATATCCCGCTACAATAAATAACAGCGCTGTTGCTGTTTTAAGCTGAACAAAGCTAGTGGTGCTGAAGTACTGAGACTCGGCTTCATGTTTTGGGGAGCAAGATGGGGACTCGCACTTCACAGTGCACACACATACAGTCACAATGCTGTAGTAAACAATATACGCTCGTACGGATGTTGACTATATGTGTGAGGCACTCAGACTCAGACAGAGAATAGGAGACGATTGCCAGAGATAGACGGGCGAGCGAGATAAGGAGAGAGAGAGAGAGATGCGCTGGTCGAGCGAGATAAGGAGAGAGAGAGAGAGAGAGATGTGCTGGGAGAGCGAGCGAGATAAGGAGAGAGAGAGAGAGAGACCCGCTCGAGCGAGTTAAGGGGAGAGAGAGAAAGATGCTGGGCGAGTGAGCGAGCGAGATAAGGAGAGAGAGAGAAGAACCATCAGCTCAGTTGTGATCACATGACGCTCAGCAGACAAAGTGTATCCATACTACTCGTATTGCAAGACATCGCTCGTTTATAAAGTCAAAATTTTTTAAAAATTTTTGCTCGTCTTGCAAAACACTCGTAAACCAAGTTACTTGTAAACCGAGGTTCCACTGTATTTTAATTTCAAAACGGAATAAGAATCTGAAAATCTAACAACATCACATTAAAGTTTGATAAATTATGAAAAGAATGATACCAAACATATATATGTAGGTTTTAAAATAAGCCCCATTTAAAGTGTGACAAAAATGTCACATACAATTGCTGCACTTTTAGGCTTAGGATTTTATATATATATAGAGTAGATTATTATTATTATTATTATTATTATTATTATTATTATTATTATTATTATTATTATTACTATGCACATTTTATTGTGTTGTAGATTTAGCTTTAAATTGATTTATTTGCCTTTTTTGCCCCTCAGTCTACACTTAATAACCCATCATGACAAAGTGAAACATGTTTTCAGAAAGGTTTGTAAATTAATTAAAAATCAGAAATTGATCTCTCTCATTCATCTAAGTATTCCTATCCTAACTTCAGTACTTTGCAGAAGCATCTTTGACAGCAATCGCAGCTTTGTGGCCTCTCTCCAAGCTTGGCACACCTGGATTTTGGGCAGTTTATCCCAATCTTCCTGGCATGTCCTCTCACATTCTGTTAGAAGCGTCTGCCATTTTTAGGTCTCTCCACAGATGCTCTGTCTGGACCACTCACTGGCAGTCAGAGACTTGTCCTGAAGTTGTTCCCGTGTTGTCTCGGATCTATGATTCAAGTCATTGTTGTGCTGAAAGGTGAACCGTCACCCCAGTCTGAAGTGGTGTGCACTCTGGAGGAGGTTTTCTTCAAGGACCTGTCTGCATTCATCCTTCTCTCAATTCTGATCATGTATCTCTGTTTCTGCTGCTGAGAAGCTCCCCCACAGCACGATGCTGCCACCACCATGCTTCACTATAGTTATGGTATTAGGCAGGTGGTAAGCAGTGCCTGGTCTTCACTATAGTGCTTCCCAAAAAGTTAAATTCCTGTTGCTTCCAGGGTCCTTTAAACTCAAGAGTTAATACTGTCTGGCTGCTCAATCATCAATGCCTAATTGAGGAAGTGCTGCTGAGCTGGTCATCCTTCCATCAGGGTCTCCCAGAACAGCAGTAGACTTCTATAGCCCTATTCGATTGATCTTTGGGTTTTTGGTTACCAACCTGACCAAGGCCTTCCTTCCCCACTTACTCAGCTAAGCCTGACGGCCAACTCTAAAAAGAGTCTTGATGGTACCAAACGTCTTCTGGGAACTGGGAACACTCAAAGCTTTACAAATGGGTTCATCCCCTTGCTTTGATCAAGGATCACTCAGCAAAGTTAGACTGTGAAGGATTACAGAGACTTCCTTGGACTTCCCAACTTGTAGTTTGTCCTGACATGGAGTGTGAACTGGGGACCTCATTTAAGCTGATGTGGGCCTTCCTAAATGATGTCCAGTTAATTCAGTTTGTCACAGTTGGACATCAGTCACGTTCTGGACACATCTCGAGGAAAACTAACGAAAACATCAGGCACCTGAGCAGTTTGGAGGGCCACATCTATCTATCTACAGTGGTGTGAAAAACTATTTGCCCCCTTCCTGATTTCTTATTCTTTTGCATGTTTGTCACACAAAATGTTTCTGATCATCAAACACATTTAACCATTAGTCAAATATAACACAAGTAAACACAAAATGCAGTTTTTAAATGATGGTTTTTATTATTTAGAGAGAAAAAAAATCCAAACCTACATGGCCCTGTGTGAAAAGTAATTGCCCCTTGTTAAAAAATAACCTACCTGTGGTGTATCACACCTGAGTTCAATTTCCGTAGCCACCCCCAGGCCTGATTACTGCCACACCTGTTTCAATCAAGAAATCACTTCAATAGGAGCTGCCTGACACAGAGAAGTAGACCAAAAGCACCTCAAAAGCTAGACATCATTCCAAGACCCAAAGAAATTCAGGAACAAATGAGAACAGAAGTAATTGAGATCTATCAGTCCGGTAAAGGTTATAAAGCCATTTCTAAAGCTTTGGGACTCCAGCGAACCACAGTGAGAGCCATTATCCACAAATGGCAAAAACATGGAACAGTGGTGAACCTTCCCTGGAGTGGCCGGCCGACCAAAATTACCCCAAGAGCGCAGAGATGACTCAACCGAGAGGTCACAAAAGACCCCAGGACAACGTCTAAAGAACTGCAGGCCTCACTTGCCTCAATTAAGGTCAGTGTTCACGACTCCACCATAAGAAAGAGACTGGGCCAAAACGGCCTGCATGGCAGATTTCCAAGACGCAAACCACTGTTAAGCAAAAAGAACATTAGGGCTCGTCTCAATTTTGCTAAGAAACATCTCAATGGTTGCCAAGACTTTTGGGAAAATACCTTGTGGACTGATGAGACAAAAGTGGAACTTTTTGGAAGGCAAATGTCCGTTACATCTGGCGTAAAAGGAACACAGCATTTCAGAAAAAGAACATCATACCAACAGTAAAATATGGTGGTGGTAGTGTGATGGTCTGGGGTTGTTTTGCTGCTTCAGGACCTGGAAGGCTTGCTGTGATAGATGGAACCATGAATTCTACTGTCTACCAAAAAATCCTGAAGGAGAATGTCCGGCCATCTGTTCGTCAACTCAAGCTGAAGCGATCTTGGGTGCTGCAACAGGACGATGACCCAAAACACACCAGCAAATCCACCTCTGAATGACTGAAGAAAAACAAAATGAAGACTTTGGAGTGGCCTAGTCAAAGTCCTGACCTGAATCCAATTGAGATGCTATGGCATGACCTTAAAAAGGTGGTTCATGCTAGAAAACCCTCAAATAAAGCTGAATTACAACAATTCTGCAAAGATGAGTGGGCCAAAATTCCTCCAGAGCGCTGTAAAAGACTCATTGCAAGTTATCGCAAACGCTTGATTGCAGTTATTGCTGCTAAGGGTGGCCCAAGCAGTTATTAGGTTCAGGGGGTAATTACTTTTTCACACAGGGCCATGTAGGTTTGGATTTTTTTTCTCCCTAAATAATAAAAACCTTCATTTAAAAACTGCATTTTGTGTTTACTTGTGTTATATTTGACTAATGGTTAAATGTGTTTGATGATCAGAAACATTTTGTGTGACAAACATGCAAAAGAATAAGAAATCAGGAAGGGGGCAAATACTTTTTCACACCACTGTATCTATCTATCTATCTATCTATCTATCATAGTGTCTTTCATTATCTATCTATCTATCTATCTATCTATCTATTCTATAGTGCCTTTCAAACACTCTATCTATCTATCTATCTATTCTATAGTGCCTTTAACTTATATAGTGCCTTTCAAACACTCTATCTATCTATCTATCTATCTATCTATCTATCTATCTATCTATCTATCTATCTATCTATCTTATAGTGTCTTTCCTATCCATCTACCTCTTTTACCTGCCATGTTGATCAGTCGAGTGTTTGGTTAACTTGCTCTGCCAGCTAGCACTTGTCTTGAGCAATGGCATTTGTTTTTTTTCCCATGCCCCATTTTATTGTTTGTGTTTAGGCAGCTTTGAATGGGAGCTTCTAAATCTAAATTCCATTCACATTTCTTTTTAATCACATCAAATACATGCACTGTGGACCCCTGTAGCTGATTTTATAGACTAGGTTGGGTTAATTCTGGGTACAGAGTCTGCTCACCAGCGCCCCTATCTTGATTCATCAGCCTAAAATACAAGCAGGAAGTAACATGGCATTCAATAGAAGCCACAAACACACACAATCACAGCAGGAATTCTATGAATGATAATGTCACAGTATACACAGTGAACTATTATTATGTGGCTTTTAGTATTTTCAAGTTGTGCTTCATAAACTGCAGTTTGTGTAAATATGGCACTGTTCATAACATCAAAGGCCTCCTTTTTCATGAGAATAAATGGCAGCCAATATGAGATAAAGAAAGTCTTGAAGTCCTTCCTGGAGTATACAGAACAGAATCTTAATGTAAAGAAATGCTAATATGGAGTCAGTGTATTTTTTGTTAATATACAAACACATAAATACAAGTAGTTTAATGATGCACTTTAAAATAAGGGGTTTTGTTTGAATAATTGAGGTATAAGTACGCGGGCACAAAGACATGGTGTCTGTTTTTCTACAGCAACTGCAGAGTGCCCTTCTCTCATTTTATAAAGGCTTTTGAAAGATTAGAGACAAACAGTTTCCCATCATGCTTTATTTACGGTAAGTAAATAGCGTGAAATGGATATTAAAAGCGTGACATGCAAGAAGTGAGGCATGGTGAGTAATTCTTCCATCGGCTTTGAGTTAATTCCTAAAATAAATAGCTTGCCTTCCGTTCTGAGTCTTTTAGCATCCTGTCAATAATCTTGGTGACACTTGCTCTTCATTATGGACTCTGTGTTCATTCCTTTCTTGATTGAAGGCACATGTCTTGTCAAGCCAAGATGGTATAGAATAGCCGAGGGCAAACTGCTCTGAGGTCACTCTGATCGATTTGATTCTTGTCCTGGGAAATAATCCCTCATCTCTTTCAGACATCTTCTCTCCCATTTTTAACTTGACATATTACATTTTCTAGCCTGGATCAGCCTTGGTGACTGGTAAAGTTACCAGGTACACACCACATTAATATGGCTGGCCTGTTTACTAGATAGATAGATAGATAGATAGATAGATAGATAGATAGATAGATAGATAGATAGATAGATAAAAAGGTACTATATAATAGATAGATAGATAGATAGATAGATAGATAGATAGATAGATAGATAGATAGATAGATAGATAAAAAGGTAGTATATGATAGATAGATAGATAGATAGATAGATAGATAGATAGATAGATAAAAAAGTTCTATATCCCCCTGCAGCATCCTTTAGTGGCACCCACAGTGCCCAACAGGGCTGTAATATGAAAGTCCAATTCCCATAAAGAGATCTTTATTTATCCTCAGAGGGAAATTAGGCTATTCACAGAAGCTCTTAAAATAAATAAATTGAACACACACACGCACTATAGAATGAATATAAAGAAGGAAAATTTAAAAGAAAGAAAGCGTCTGACTTTGCTGTCAGTGTACAAGTGAAGCATTATGTAGGCATATTGCTGATGGCATATAGGAGCCCCAGTTGCGTTCCTTCACACACTTCTGCCTGAATGATTCATTGGCTGAAAGTCCTCAGTGTTGGTGTGTCACAGAGAGGACGTGCAGCATTGTTCATAGTGACACTCAGTTTTGCTTTAATTCTCTCTGCCTCTACAACCTCCAGGGAGTCCAGAGTGTGCCCCTAACTGAGCTTGCCCTGCTAATTAGCATGTTGACTGCTGAATGATTCATTGGCTGAAAGTCCACAGTGTTGGAATATTCTTCATTATGGCGCTCAATTTTGTTTTTGTTCTCTCCTTTTGTTATGACCTCCAAGGGGTCCAGAGTTTGTACTATATCTAAGCCTGCACTTTTAATCAGCTTGTTGATTTGGTGAGCCTCTCTTGAATTGATGTTGCCAGCCAAGCACATCACAGCATAGATAATGTCCTATAAGTATCCAAATGGGGCCCAAATCCCAGGGATACTGCCCTCTTGTGTATTGGTGGTAATCAGTACCTGGATGCTGGTGTCTATTCTGGTAATCCCAACATATTTGCATCTCTGACAGGTAAGGATTTCTTTTATGACGTCCCGCCTGGGAAAGGTATCGCCCATTTGGACAGACAGACAGACAGACAGATAGATAGATAGATAGATAGATAGATAGATAGATAGATCATTTCCTGTATGCACATCTGTAGATCACCCACCAGACTCATCTGAGGCAGGTATTACCACCCCAGGTCGAGAGGGGCTGTTTCTGCTGTCCTTCT
This sequence comes from Polypterus senegalus, assembly GCF_016835505.1. NCBI lineage: Eukaryota > Metazoa > Chordata > Cladistia > Polypteriformes > Polypteridae > Polypterus > Polypterus senegalus. Next base: position 26,849,819 of record NC_053155.1, on the reverse strand, counting down.
CCTCCTTTGCTCCCTCCGCAGTACAGACACCCATTGAGGACATCTGACTGCACCCTCTCTGGTTTCCTTGTGCCAGTAACTGCCGGCACTCTCTTCATTTGAGTTTCTTTTTTGTTCATTGAACTGGTGTATATAGCAGCATCTTTTTGTTATTATTTTTGGACTGCATTAAGTTAGCACCCCAACATTTATCTGTGGAATTTGCAGTAGCAGTGCTTCATTCTGCCACAATAGACAGATATTTTATTCTCCTGGGGGGGAAATTAAGACTGTGCAGAAGATCAGAAGAAATCTTAATATTATAAGAAACAACAACATCCCCAAATGCACAGGAACTTCTGGCTTGGATGATAAGAGAGCTGCTGCCATCTAATCACAGGCTTATTGTTGAGAGGGTGATGGATGAGGTTGTGGTCAGATCTACCCAGTTGTGTCATAGGTTTACATTCAAAGGCATCTTTAACATTGAAATAAAGCAGGTCTGTTACTTCTCCGTTAGCATTCCTCCCCTGGCTTTGGCTCAAAGTCTTGTCAAGGGTCTTTGTTTCTGGTTCAGTTTTGAATCTCTGAGGTTTGTTCCTGTTACTTTTGTTTATGGTTTGCCTTGTTTTCTATGCCTGTGCTATGTTCCATGTGTTTTGTGGGAGGTCCCCAAAAGGCCACCTACCTCCCAGTCATCACCAGGAATTGCCCACTGCCCTGTAAATCTGAAGGGTCTTTCACAATTCCTGTCAGTGAATTCCAAATGCCATTCTAGGGAGTGGTGACTTCTTGTGTTTTGTGTTTCCACTGTGCTTTTTACGTTCTCGCATACGAAGTATAGGCAAAGTATTGGATTCGTCCAAAAATCGGATTTCAAGATTTTGTTGAATCTTAACGGCTTAGACCTCCATGAGTCTGATTTACTTTCTTGCAAGGAAAGTAGTGTAATCGATCAAAAATTCGATTTCAAGATTTTCATGAATCTCAATGTTTTAGACTTCCTGGAGTCTGAAAATATCATTGTTGGAATTATATCTGTGTGTGTGTGTGTGTATGTGTGTGTGTAAACATGATAACATGAGGACGCTTTTATGTAGGTCAACCAAATTTTGCATACAAGTATTAGGTACAAAACGTAGATTTTTACTAACTTTTGGGCTATTTCTGCTAACCAGAAGTGGTACTTTACCTGAAATGTTTCCCCACAAATATTAAAAATGTGATTAATTTCACATCACATTATGGAAAAGCCTCAGAATTTTTGTCCTTTTGCATTTTTTCGAAAAGCGACCGGTTTTCGAGATAATTGCAATTTTCCGTTTGACGTTCAAATGATAATACATACATATTTGAGAATATTTTTGCTTTACGCAAATGAAATTTTATGTACAAGTATTGCATTACACACATTACTAAAGTCTCTTGCAACTTTTAATCCACTAAAAGTGACTAAAAGTGGTAATTTACCTGAATTGTTTGCCAAAATAAAATTATCATGACAAACGTTCAATACAAGTTGTTCTGTCCTCTACACAGACTACATGTTTCGACAGGCAGATAAACACCTTTCCTTATCCAAAACTCTATAGACATTGTTTCTTTATCCACAGGTTTATTGGAATTAAAAAGGGTGAAACTAAAGCAGAGAAAAAAAGGGTACAAAACACTAAGTGGCTTTATATTAACAACAAACATATCCTCTAAATCTATATTACTGTGCCTTATATATGTATTACTAGCAAAATACCCGCGCTGCTCAGCGGAGAAGTAGTGTGTTAAAGAAGTAATGAAAAAGAAAAGGAAACATTTTGAAAATAACGTAACATGATTGTCAATGTAATTGTTTTGTCACTGTTGTGAGTGATGAGTGTTGTTGTCATATATATATATATATATATATATACAAACACACATATATACATACATATATATATATACATACATATATATATATATATATATATACACATGCATATATACACATTGTGGAGGACTGCCGGCTTCCCATGCCGGTCCGCACCCCAGGCCGCCAGGAGGAGCTCTCCCGACAGCAGGATCGTGCCCCGAGTTCCAGCAGGGCCTTATGGACTATGTAGTGTTTTTACACAGCCCTGCTGGATATCTTGGGGACCAACAGGAGTCGCTGTGAGGGGGCTCATGGGCTCTTGTGTGCCCTATAACCTGGGAGTACTTCACGGTCATGTGACAGGAAGGAACGACGTTCTCCCGGGTTGAAGAAAAGGACTGTTTGCCCTGACCCGGAACGAATAAGGAACTGTGGACTGTTGGGACAGGAACACAACTGTGTCAGGGGCTATAAAAGGACGGTGCCAGTCCAGACACTGAGCTGAGCTGGGAGGTAGAGGAGCAAGTATCTGGGTGAGGAGGAGAGAATATTTGGTAGTGTTTTGTGTGATTTAATATATGAGTAGTGTGGAAGGTGCTTGCTGCACTGTGAACCAAAATAAAAAGGTCTTGGACTTTTACCTGGTGTCTGGAGTTGTACCTGAGGGTTCAAGGGAGCACTAGCGCCCCCTACTGCCACAACATACATCCACATATATATATATATATATATATATATATATATATACAGTATATATATATCTACATATACACACATACATATACATACACACACACATATATACACACAAATACAGATATATATACATACACACACATATATATAAACATATAAATACATACATATATACACACACATATATACAGTCTTTGGGGTGTGAGCAACTGTTGCTGTGGGTGCCAGAATCCATGAAGGAAGAAAAATGAAAAACATTATTTGTACAAAATCTTAATTTATTTATCCATTCCTAAATAATTAAATGGACAGGCTATTTCGTATCAGTGCAATACGCTGTTTGTTAAAACAGATGACTCCCGCTCTTACGTGCAAGTCTGCATAGATATTATGAACTATCGTATCTGTTCAAGTTCTATTTAAATTTTAAATAGAAGGAATTTTTATTTAGTCAACAGAATATTATTCCGGAATAAATCAACTCAAACCTTAAACAACTTATAATATTTTGCTCTCCATAAAAATATATCCTGTCTAAATTATACAAGTTAGAAATAAAGTAAACATTAAAAGAACAAACATTCAAATTTCTTTACTCTTATGTAATTTTATATAAAAAATAAACTTAGATTTTAAATATCCCAAAAGATTTTGCTCTCCATAAAAATATATCCTGTCAAAATTATACAAATTCAAATATGAACATGCTGCATAACAAAACCTGGAAATATAAATAAAATGTGTTCCTTTCAGCAATAACAAATCAAATCATTCAGTTGTCTTTGCTCTTATGTCATTTTAGAGCTGGACGCCTGGCATCTTTTTTTGGCCACAAGTTCGTTTCTGTTTGCTGTGAGCTTCTGTGTTGTGGAGATTCTCAGGATGGATTGCAGGTGCTCATCAGTGAGGCGACTCCTGTGTGCTGTTTTGTTAGTCTTCATCACTGAGAAGAGCTTCTCACACAGATATGTGCTACCAAACATGCACAAGGTTCGAGCCGCATGGAAACGGAGCTGGAACATTTCTGCGGGAATGGAGTGAATAAACTGTGCGGGCCGTGCAGTATCGTATTTTGCCTTCAGTGTGCCGTTACACTACAGCTCAATCACCTCCATCTGAATCTGCACAGGTGCAGTTTCCACATCGACAGCAAATGGGTTATGAAACAACTGAAAATTCTTTTTTTGTTCTTCAAAGCCACTAAAGCGCCGTGTGAACTCAGTGCGCAGTGCGCTCAGTTTATCAGCAAAGTGCGTATTTGGGAACACCTTAGTGCCGACTTGGTTCAACATTACTTGGCAACAGGGAAAGTGGGGCAAGTTGCACTGGTGCATTTGTGTCTCCCATAAAAGTAGCTTCACTTGAAATCACTTTGTGATTGTGCACGGGTACAAACGTCTGCTGAAGTGTCAGATTCTTCTTTAACTCTTCTGCTTTCTGTATCTTGTGCATTGCATTCAGGTCTTTCAGGTTATCTTGATGTTTTGTCTCATAGTGCCGTCTTATATTAAATTCTGTAATTAGCTCCACACATGAGACACACGGGTTTACCGGCAATGTCAGTAAACATATACTCAGCCTCCCATCGGTTTTTAAAGGCTCTATGTTGAGAATCACCTTTTCTCTTTGGTATCGTGTGGGCTAGCTTCACAATAACTTGCAGCATCATAAGCTAGACTTGATTAACGCGGTAAGTGTTCGGCAAGGCAGTTGAAGCTTTGCATTATGGGATCTGTAGTTTATTGTATTACCAGTGCCTTGAGTTTGACACATATGGACTAAATAGAACTTGAAAAGATACATTTTTTCAAATGTGATTGCGCAATTCAGATCGAGTTGACGTGCACTACAGTACATCGAGCCCGTATGCTATTATGGTTTTGCCTGCGTGCCTAAATAAGTCATCCTCCCCTCGCTCTTACTTTTTTACCGTTCATCTAATGAATACACTGAGTATGGCTTTACCAAAACAATCATTGATCGCGAATAAAGTATCCATTATTCATAAAACTTCAATTGGTGATCTGTCTTTCTGCGTTAACCGCATGTGTTTTCATACGTCTCAAACCAAGGGGATGCGAGGCTAAAATGTATCGGAAAGCGCGCATACATACTTAGTGCATCCCCTCTCGGGAATCGAACCTCGGACGCCAGCGCTAAAGGCGAAGCCTCTACTATTGTGCCACAGTGTGTGATTTGTCTATTTGAGCCTAGCAGTGTAATTCGGTTTTTGTTCAGCACTCTTTGGAACTGTTGCTTGTTGTCTGTGCGCTGTGTCAGTTCATGTGAGCCGCTGAATATGGTTTTATATGTCACTCGCTCGCTTCTAATTGTTTCGCTGCCTTCTTAATTATATAATGTATGTTTTCTTCAGCGGTTTTTGTAGCTCTTCCTGGTTTTCTACGTACTGCGTGATTACGTGGGAGGCGTGATGATGTCACACGAAACTCCGCCCCCACAGCTTTCGAGCTCAACTCCATTACAGTATATGCAGAAAAATAGCTTCCAGTTATGACCATTACACGTAGAATTTCGAAATGAAACCTGCTCAACTTTTGTAAGGAAGCTGTAAGGAATGAGCCTGCCAAATTTCACCCTTCTACCTACATGGGATGTTGGAGAATTAGTGATGAGTCAGTGAGTGAGTGAGTGAGTGAGTCAGTCAGTCAGTGAGGGCTTTGCCTTTTATTAGTATAGATTAATAAACTAGTAAAGAGTTACTTTCATTGCAAATATATATATACAGTGAAGGATAACATTAAAATAAAATAATACATACAGACGATGCTATCACAAGCACTGAAGATCAGCACAGATGACAGAGGATTTGACTGGTGCGTTTCCATGCGCATGGCAGCAGCCTTCCTGATTCTTAAATTAACTTCCTGATTACCTCACATGACAGAAAGCAAGGGAGGGGAGGAAAAATACCAGGTGCACCCACTAGATGGAGCTAAACAGCAAATCTTAGTACAAAAACAGTTTTAAAAGGTTGTAACAGAACACAGGTATTACGGTAAAGCAAATCATTTTGGACATTTTTCATTTTGTTACATTTATTTATTTATAAAGCATTTTAAAAACAACATCAAGGCTGACCAAAGTGCTGTACAATAAAAAAAGAAAAGAAAACCCAACATATCAGACAAACAAAACCAAAGGGTAAATGAAACAGAAACAAATAAACACTTAAGAACTGAAGAGATTCTTAATTTAAAGTATACAGATAGCCAGCATATCATACTGGGTTAAAAGCCAGAGAGTAAAAATGTGTTTTTAACTCTTTGAGGGCTGAATATTCTTTCCAAAAAACAGTTTCTGAAAGCACTGGTTTCACAAAGAAATTAGTATAAAACGTCTGTTGCTGCATGCTGCGGCTGCCACTTTACCAAGAATGTGTGGCAGGCTTGCTGCCAGGCTGTCTTCGCGTCACGGTCACAGTGCATTGCGATCTGGTTTCTACCTCTTATCATTGTTAAGCGGCAGACCTCCTGGCGAACATTGCTGTAGGCGTATCAGCTACATGAACCCGTTCAGCACCATGATTAGCTGGGGACCAGTCAGCTGAAGCTGGAACCTCACATTCGTTTTGTATCAAAATCAGAGTCCAGTAAATCAGAGTCCCAGTTCAGAGATATTAGGCAAAACATCGTCCATGGGGTATTTTGCTTTATGTATTCGCTTCGATCTCTCACCATTATACCAGTGCCATTTTTGCTCTTGTCTGTGCCTTACTACTCGGACATCTCGGTCAAACCAATGAAGCTAACTTTCCTTCTAGCAACAAGAGTACAACTAAAACATAATGGTTGGTTTTGTCACAGTTTACAGTTGATTACCATCGTCCTTTTGACAAAAGTCAACATCAGCCCTGAAAGAGTTAAATAAAATTTAAAGACAGCTAGTGAAGGAGCCTGCCTAACGTGCAAAGGCAAATCGTTCCAGAGTTTTGGGGCTGCAACTGAAAAAGCTTGATCACCTCGGAGTTTGCATCGTGCCTTGGGAACCCGTAAAAGCATCTGGTCTGCTGACCTGAGAGGGCGAGATGGCACATAAGGGTGCAGGAGTTCCAACAAATAAAGCGCAGCACAACCACTAAAAGATTTAAAAACAAATACAAGGATCGTAAAATGGATTCGAAAACAAACTGGAAGCCAGTGAAGGGAAGCCAAAATCGGGGTAACGTGCTCATGCTTTCTTGTGCCAGTTAAAAATCGAGCAGCGGCGTTTTGTACCAGCTGAAGGCCTGGCGAATTCCAAAAAGAAGCGCATTGCAGTAATCTAGACGAGATGTTATAAAAGTACGTATCACTGTTTCAAGGTTGCGCTTAGACAAAACAGGCTTGATTTTTGAAAGCCGCCTCAAATGGAACAAGCGAGATTTTACCGCTGCGTTCACATGGCTATCAAGTTTTAAAGTGGAATCCATTTTCACACCTAAATTTGTGATCATGGATTTCTCAAATTGAGCCACAGTGGAAAGGTCGATGCAGGGGGTCCCACTGGTGCTATTGGGTCTAAATAGCATGACTTCTGTCTTGTTCTCATTAAAATTTTGAAAATGTAATGCCATCCAACTCCTTATGTCAATAAGACAGTCAAGCAGGGACTGGACAGAACATGGACCTTGGCGCTTCAGAGGGAAATAAACCTGACAGTCATCTGCATAAAGATGATAAAATAAATAATAATATGACAAGGTAAATAATAATATGACCTTTTCTTTCGGTTTACCCATATGAATGTCTATATCCCTATGTCTGAGTATGCGAGAAAGTCAAAGGAAGGTCACTCCCGATTTTTTTGATTCTTTTTTGTTTTGTGACTTTTTTTTTTTTCTTTATTTCGCCTTATACAATTTCTTGTATTAGGAATTTGTTAGTTTTCGCTTACCCCTTGGGGTCAGAGCGCAGGGCCAGCTATTGTACAGTGTCCCTGGAGCAATTGCAGGTTAAGGGCCTTGCTCAAGGGCCCAGCAGAGTAGGATCTCTTTTGGCAGTGATGGGGACCTTCGGGATACCAGCACAGATCCTTAGCCTCAGAGCCACCACTTTATGCTCTGTTTATGGACTTTTTTGCATTTGGACAGATGTTGCATTGAATTGCCTTATTGTTTAGGGCAGATCCTTTTGTCTTTGTGCTCTATGGAACTTCAATGTTAACGATGAGCATTTTTGTAATATTCAACATTTCTTTTATAAAGATTCCACAAGGCCCTTTGTATGGCTTAGTCAGGGTTTTTGATTTGATTTCCTCCTCTAGTCTATTCTGACGGTGAGAAGAACCTGAGTGCCTGTGGCTTGATAAAGAACAAACAGAAGTTATGCTTTATAGACGTAGGAGTAGAAATGGGAGGTAAACATGCGGGGTTTCTTTTATTTTAAGAGTCAAGTACCATTAGTGATCTCGGCACCACTTCATTGAACAGTTCACTAGACTTTCCTCTACTGCTACACATCCAAACACAACAGCACCGTGCTTAATACTGGAACAGTGATCATTATTCTGTCGCATATTACCAATAGACAGCATTAATAGCTTAGGACTCTGAACACAACCTTGAGGAGACCCCATGTTTGATGAAATGCAATTTAAAAGAGTGTTATTTACTCTAACCATCTGGGGATCATTCAAAACAACTCCTGTATCAGCCGACAGCAGATGAGGCCAGATAGCATTACAAGCTGAGGAAACATCCAGAAATAGCTCACTTACATAGATCTCGGTTTATCACTGAAACAGTCGCTTTGCAGTGGATTAAGAAGGTACTCAGACCCCTTTACTTTCTGCACACTTTACTATGTTGTAGATTTCATTTGAAATGGATACATTTGACAGTCAATAACAAAGTGAAAACCTGCTTTCAGAAAGGTTTACAAATTTATTAAAACTGAAATCTCTCATTCCTAGAAGTATTCAAACCTTTTGCAGTGGCACCCCAAATGGTGGTCAGTTATGTCCAAAACTTAATTGGAGTCCAGCCTGTTTCATATCTCTCTAGAAGAGGACACTGTCCCACACTTGCTTCAATTCTGCTACAGTGGTCCCTATTCCTGAACAGGCAGTGGAGAACTCCTTGAGCGATTATCGCCCGGTGGCCCTGACCCCTACTGTTATAAAGTGCTTTGAGCGACTTGTCCTCAGACACATCAAGAGCAACGTCCTCAGCTCCCTGGACCAATACCAGTTCACTTACAGGGAAAACAGGTCACCTAAAGACGCTGTCTCACTTGCCCTTCACACTGCCCTATCACACCTGGAGCAGAGGGACAGCAATGTGAGGATGCTGTTCATCGACTACAGCTCTGACTTCAACAACACCCCAAACAAGCTGGCTATCAAACTAAAAAACTTGGGTCTCAACTCACATGTGTGCAACTGGACTTTCTCACTAGCAGACTACAAACTGTGCTCATGGGTAAGCACTTGTCTTCATCTATAATACTGAACAATGGGGTACCACAAGGCTGCGTACTGAGCCCTCTGCTTTACTCTCTCTTCACTCTCCTGCCACTTCTAACAGCTTTGGCTAAAACAATAATCTTCAGTTAATGACAGCCTTGCCTTGAGTAAGGTATGGAAGGCATATGGTTTTAAACCGTGCCTGGGCACAATGCCTATGTGCCAATCGGCTTACAGGCCTTTTGAGTGTGTGAAGTAAATATGTAAGAAAACAGTACTTAATTCACGTGCTGTGCCGTATACTTAAAGCATACAGAAGAAGAAGCTAAGAATCTTTAAGTATATAAGAATTTAAGAATCTTTAAGTAGAGAAGAAGACGTAAAGACCTTTTAAGTACAGAAATAACGTAATAAGTTTAAGACAAGATACATTTGTTCCCTATTTTTGCCTTTTATTCAACGTGTGTAACTATTTTTTCTTTGATTCTTGTGTGGATTATTTGCTTTTATCTTTCACTAAATATTTTCAAAACAAACTTTTGGACTGTGAGATTTCTTTAGACACGCGTTTTACCCGTGCTTGACCATGCCTTATTTTGGCAGTTACAATGACGAAGCAACCTATAGAGAGAAGAGGTCAAGAATCGAGAGAGTTGGAGCCACAATGACAACCTGGCACTCAATTCCAAGAAAATGAAGGAACTGATTCTGGACTTCAGGAGGCTGAGCTACCGTGGTCACCATCCATAAGCATTAATGACAAGAGGGTGGAGACAGTCCAGAGTTTCAGATTCTTGGGATTTCAAATCATCTAGGACCAGTCATGGACAACTAACACAAGAGCAATGACCAAGAAAAGTCTTCAGAGGCTTCACTTTCTGAGGATCCTGAAGAAAACAGAACTCCCACAATAGCTGTGCACCAGGGAGTCTTTCATCACAAACCGCTTTACAACGGGGTACTCTAACTGCACCTCGGAGAACAGGAAGACCCTCCAGCGTATCATCAAAATGGGTCAGAAAATTACTGCCGCTCAGTTACCATCACTGAAAGATATCTTCACTTCCTGCGGCAACAGAAAAGCAAAAAGCATTTGTAGAGATTCAATCCACCCTAACCCATAGCATTTTGCACTCCTCTGCCCTCTGGCAGGCGCCTCAAAGCCCTGTATTCCCACATTACCAGGCTGAAGAACAGCTTTTACCCCAAAGCGATCAGCCTATTACATGCACAGCGATCCTATAATAGAAACTACATATAGTCACACGTGTACACACAACCCATGTGGAACCCATGGCCATTACATTGACTGTAATCTTCACTGTGACTTCATTTACTTGTGATTTCATTTATTATTTCTCTATTTATGCTCATATGTTTACCATTACCTTTACTACATATTTATCTTTACTTCTACTCTGTGTATATTTGGGATTGTTAATAGTAATCATGCTTCTCATAGTTTAATGTTTACTTAGTATCGCACACGTGCTCATGGGAGGCAGCTAAAGGGATCACAAAGGGACAATTCCATGCCAGACCAGGGGGTGGCAGAGTGCACTGATCCTTCTCCTCTTTTTCATCGGCAGACAAACCACGGGAATTTTCGCCTGGACTCAATGACGTCACTTCTGGATCTGGCGCCAATGACATCACTTCCGGTTCCAGCTTTGAAGATGTCACTTCCAGTTCCTGACCTGATGACATCACTTCCCTTGCCCAGCTTTAAAACCGCCATGTGTGCCTGTCTGTATTGTTCTGTGTTGGACTGAAGTCTGTTAAGACTTACAACAATTTAGAACAACAAACTTCTGTTTTAGCAGCCTCAAGTATACAGGCAGCTGCCCCTAAACCTTTCTCTGTGTTCTGGAATCCTGTCTACTCTAATACGCTTTTATATAAGGTGCCTATAGGCCTGCTTCAAATAATATTTCATTGTACTGTAGAGTGACAATAAAGGAATTTTGCTCTTGCTCTGTCTCTTACTTTTATGGCATATTTTAATGAGAGACATCATGTAGAATACACACCTGTGAATGTAAGGTCTTATAATTCAAAGTACATGTCAGGACAAAAATCGAGATGTAAAATCCAAGGGACTCTCTGTAGACCTCTGTGATCAAATTTTGGTGAGGCGGAGATCAGGACAAGGGGATAAAACCCCTTCTAAGGGCTCAGTTATATTTCACGCTCAGAACGCACATGCCTATGCATCCTGGCTGCCACACGTTCCCAGCATTCATGACGCATCCTCTGAGCATGTCCTCAGAAATTAACGTGACGTGCGCACGAGTTGCAGTACCAGCAAAACGTCAGGGGGCGCAGTGTAATAAGTCGGAATGAGATGTCAGAGTCTCTGTTTACCTTTGTGGATCTTACAGGATCGATGTGTGCGCTTCAATGTTTGATGAATTGTTCGATGTGGTGAAGCAAAATGCAGACATACAAATGCATGCGTGGTGCTTTTATATTGAAGCGTAGCATATTCCTCAAGTTAATAACACAACAGACTTAAAAGTCTCACATACCATCTTCTCTGCCGTCTTTATTTTTGGCACCTTCACAACATCATCAGAATGTCCATCCATCCATCCATCCATCCTTTTCCGCTTATCCGGGGTCGGGACGCGGGGCAGCAGCTTGAGCAGAGAGGCCCAGACTTCCCTCTCCCTGGTCACTTCTTCCAGCTCTTCCGGGAGAATCCCAAGGCGTTCCCAGGCCAGCCGGGAGACATAGTCCCTCCAGCGTGTCATGGGTCTTCCCCGGGGCCGCCTCCTGGTTGGATGTGCCCGGAACACCTCACCAGGGAGGCGTCCAGGAGGCATCCTGATCAGATGCCCGAGCCACCTCATCTGACTCCTCTCGATGTGGAGGAGCAGCGGCTCTACTCTGAGCCTCTCCCGGATGACTGAGCTTCTCACCCTATCTTTAAGGGAAAGCCCAGACACCCTGCGTAGGAAACTCATTTCAGCCGCTTGTATTCGCGATCTCGTTCTTTCGGTCACTACCCATAGCTCATGACCATAGGTGAGGGTAGGAACGTAGATCGACTGGTAAATTGAGAGCTTTGCCTTATGGCTCAGCTCTTTTTTCACCACGACAGATCGATGCAGAGACCACATCACTGCGGACGCCGCACCGATCTGCCTGTCAATCTCACACTCCAATTCTTCCCTCACTCATGAACTTGAACTCCTCCACTTGGGGCAGGATCTCGCTCCCAACCCTGAGAGGGCACTCCACCCTTTTCCGGCTGAGGACCATGGTCTTAGATTTGGAGGTGCTGGTTCTCAACCCAGCCGCTTCACACTCAGCTGCGAACCGTTCCAGAGAGAGCTGAAGATCACGGCCTGATGAAGCAAACAGGACAACATCATCTGCAAAAAGCAGTGACGCAATCCTGAGTCCACCAAACCGGACCCCCTCAACACCCTGGCTGCGCCTAGAAATTCTGTCCATAAAAGTTATGAACAGAATCGGTGACAAAGGGCAGCCCTGGCGGAGTCAGAATGTACGGAGCGGTATTTGAGCCACAGACAAAATAATTAAGGACACGGTAAAAAGGTGAATTTTGTGATTAAAGTGGATATTTTGGCTTTAAATTCAAAATGTCCACTTTAACGTCGTAGTTTATTTTATCATTAAAGTAGACCTTCGTAAATGTTATCTTAAAACCAACGCAGATGTTAATCGCTACCTGCTTCCAGGGCTTCCTCCTGACCTGACAACAGCAATAGCCACACAGAACACATTACATTTATGATATTCCAGCTCTCTGCACATTTACAATCATTAGATTTCTACTTTATACCGCTTTCATGATGAAATGAATTAAACTATGTATGTTACATTTTACAGATAAATCATTAATTTCATTTTAATAATGAATAATTACACATCTGGGGGTGGCACGGTGGTGGAGCTGCCTCACAGGGAGTCAAGTTCCTTTGTTCCCTGCCTGGAGTTTGCATGTTTTCCTAGTGGGTTCCCACAGTGTGCTCTGGTTTCCTTCCAAAGACATGAAGGTTTGGGGATTTGGTGACGCTAAAATGATAACAGTGTATGTGTGTGCTTGTGTTTACCTTGTGATGCGCTGATGCCACAGTCCAGGGATTGTTTCAGTCTCAAACCCGATACTTCCTCAGAATTGAATGGGTGTTTCAGGCAATTCACAACACAGCGAAGCTGAACGTCTTCTCATCGTGATGATATCTCACACTGTCACCTGGTGGAATCTTCCAGATTTACGTAAAGTATGTGCGCAAGTATGAACAGTACAACACTTGCATAGCAGTAGTGTCCACTGACGCACGCGTCGTGTCGCGTGAAGTATAAACCTGGCCTAAAGCTTTGAGTGTTCCCAGGAGCACAGTGACCTCAAAAATTGTGAAAAGTAAGAAATTTGGAGCTAGTAGGACTCTTCACAGAGTTGTCCGTCCACCTGAACTGAGTAACCGGGCAAGAAGGATGCTGGTCAGGGAGGTGATCAAGAACTCAAAGGTCACTCGAACGGATCTTCAGAGGTTCCCTGCTGAGATGGGAGAACTTGTTGAAAGTAACACATGCTTGGCTGTAGTAAAAGTGAAAATGAATTCCAGCTTGTGCACTCCTGGGATGGCAAATTCATTTAGGTAATGGGGTGAAGATTGTCTGTTTCACTTTCCAGCCAGGATGGCAAAAATGTGAAGAGATCTGTACGGTTTCATAAATCAGCAAAAGTCTACATTAACACTTTCATTTTCTCTGTTGTGATGTTTTTTTTTTTTGTTGTTCTTTTATTTCGCCTTGTACAATTTCTTGTATTAGGAATTTGTTCGTTTTCGCATACCCCTTGGGGTCAGCCACTGTACCGCTCCCCTGGAGGAATTGAAGGTTAAGGGCCTTTCTCAAGGGCCCAGCAGAGTAGGATCTCTTTTGGCAGTGGCAGAACCGGCAACCTTTGGGATACCAGTGCAGATCCTTAGCCTCAGAGACACCACTCCGCCCTGGTTGAAGAGTTGCTTTCACAAATAATAATGTCCTTTTTGTGTTTAAGGGACTGCAGCTAGACAAGGAATGATCAATCAGCCCTCAGCAATGCAATAATCGGACAGAAACATTGAGTTTAAGTTTTAACTTAAAAATCATATTTACTTGCATAATGATCAATAGCAGCTACTACAAAGAATTATACAACCATGTTGGATTCATGTAGTCTTCATTCAGTCATCACTGTGCCAGACGACAGTTCCTAGATGTCCCACTTCCTATGTTATCAATTATAAGTAAAAAAGAAAGGGCAGAGCTGCATAGAAAGTGTCCAGCAGCTAAGCCGATAACAAGCTCCATTTAAGTATCCATGGTTCCTCTCAGACTCTCAAGAAGTCAACAAATGAACCAAAGACTCCATTCTTGCACCAACTGAACTAAAACTAAACAAAAAACTCAATGGAAAACCTTAACTGAGACTCTTATTTTAAAAAAAAAAATTTGAATAAAAAGTAATTGCTCTCTCTCCCGTCTCCTCACTCGAAAGGAAGTGGACACACCTGGCTTACTGTCTGCTATCAACACCAACCTCTGCTCCAGGAGAAGGTGGGAGCGGAGGATGCCATCATCTATATGCTACACCGATCCCTCTCCCACTCGGACAGAGGCAGTGGTGCTGTTAGAATTATGTTTTTGGACTTCTCTAGCGCCTTCAGAACCATCCAACCTCAGCTCCTCAGGGACAAGTTGATTGAGATGGGAGTAGATTCATACCTGGTGGCATGGATCGTGGACTATCTTACAGACAGACCTCAATATGTGCGTCTTGGGAACTGCAGGTCTGACATTGCGGTCAGCAGCACAGGAGCGCCTCAGGGGACTGTACTTTCTCCGGTCCCGTTCAGCCTATATACATTAGACTTCCAATACGACTCGGAGTCCTGCCACGTGCAAAAGTTCGCTGATGACACTGCTATCATGGGCTACATCAGGAATGGGCAGGAGGAGGAATATAGGAACCTAATCAAGGACTTTGTTAAATGGTGCCACTCAAACCATCTACAACTGAACATCAGCAAAACCAAAGAGTTGGTGGAGGATTTTAGGAGGCCTAGGCCCCTCATAGACCTCGTGATCATCAGAGGTGACTGTGCAGAGGGTGCAGACCTATAAATACCTAGGAGTGCAGCTGGATGATAAATTGGACTGGACTGCCAATACTGATGCTCTGTGTAAGAGAGGACAGAGCTGACTATACTTTATTAGAAGGCTGGCGTCCTTCAACATCTGCAATAAGATGCTTCAGATGTTCTATCAGACGGTTGTGGCGAGTGCCCTCTTCTACATGGTGGTGTGCTGGGGAGGCAGCATAAAGAAGAAGGACACCTTATGCCTGGACAAACTGGTGAGGAAGGCAGGCTCTATTGTAGGCACGGAGCTGGACAGTTTGACATCCGTGGCAGAGCAATGGGCACTGAGCGGCTCCTGTCAGTCATGGAGAATCCACTGCATCCACTGAACAGGATCATCTCCAGACAGAGGAGCAGCTTCAGCGACAGACTGCTGTCACCGTCCTGCTCCACTGACAGACTGAGGAGATCGATCCTCTCCCACACTATGCAACTCTTCAGTTCCACCCCTTGGGGGGGTAAACGTTACAAAGTTATTGTCTGTTTTTACCTGCATTTTTATTACTCTTTAATTTAATATTTTTTTTGTGTCAGTATGCTGCTGCTGGATTATGTGAATTTCCCCTTGGGATTAATGAAATATCTATCTATCTTTCTATCTATTCATCTATCTAGCAGAGCGGCCAACACTTTTACATTCTCTCAAAACACAACTCAGAGTCAAATCACATGTGAATGAAAGCTGCACTAAGTCACAAATGGACTAGACATTCTGAAATATGACCAGACTCGACACACTTGAAAAGGTATGGGACAGCCACCCATATATTATCACTGGCTGCAATGGGTTGATTTTTGAACAAGAGATGCTTCTCTGTTGGAGTCCAGAATTGAACTGCTGAAGGTTTGAAAAGTTTGCGGCTTTGAAAGATCAAACCAGAAGTGATGTTTTTGGAACCGGAAGTGACATTCTTCTGATGTCAGGACCAGAAGTGATGTTCTTCTGGGTGCCGGTACTGGAAGTGACGTCATGCTGGGTATCTGAACCGGAAGTGACATCATCAACACTGCATTAGACAGGTTTTCCTGCGGCTGGTCTACAGAGATAACAGGAGAAGGTTTAGTGCACCCTGCCACCCCCTGGCCTGGCAAGGAATTACCTTTGCTTGGTCCATACAATGTCCTCCTACTCACTCATGTGTGACAACATCCAAAAACCTTTGAAGGCCCTGCTTAACCTTTCAGCTTTCCCAGAACTCATTTCATTCCTGCACAGTTTTTTCAATTATTTCAGGCCTTGGCTGTTTAGATAGATAGATAGATAGATAGATAGATAGATAGATAGATAGATAGATAGATAGATAGATAGATAGATAGATAGATAGATAGATAGATACTTTATTAATCCCAAGAGGAAATTCACATACTCCAGCAGCAGCATAGTATGTTTATGTGAAATCTGTCAGTTGAAAGAGTTAAAGCATCCCCCATACACAAACCTTTACTTCAACCCATTTACCACCAATAGAGAGCTTCTCAAAGGCATCATCTGTACCCTTAAGGGACTGCAGCTAGAGAAGCTATGAGCAATCATAGTAATCAATAAACACTGAGGTTAGGATTTTACTTACAAAATGTATCTCTTGGCATATTAATCCATAGCAGCAACTTTAATCAATGTGCCTGGGTGGGTTCAGGCAGTCTTCATGCAGTACCAAATGACAATTTGTCGGTTCCTTAAAAATTGATTATACGGTTATAATTTGCGATTCGCGGAGACTAGGGGTGCATTATTATTGGGCCGATAATTATCGTATAATCTAAATTTATTACTCTGAATAAGATACAAAAAGTTATGAGAAATGTTAGATAGAACAATCACCGCACAAGCAAATCACGTGTATGTGGCTGACTGCCGAGGTGAAGATGCATGGCTTTCCCCAGACAAAGTGCGTAGTTTAGCAGTTCATTAGTGGACTGTAACTTTTTACAGAATTTAACTTATTACAATAAAGTTGTCCATAAATTTATGGTAGCAAACGAAAAAAAAAATAATATTATTACAGATACAAAAGAAATCCAATACAGCGCTAGACGCAAAACAAACGTTAAGCACTCATGACACAGTCCAGTTTTGCCGATGCACCTGATGGTGGTGTAGTTATGAAATGAAATCCCCAGTGGACGGCCTAGTGAAAATTATGTGAAGTTTTGTCCTACCGTCATGTCAATGTATTTGTAGGTATTTGTTCATATCAGGAGTGCTCCCATACAGAGACTCACATAGAATCACAAAAACAAGCGGGCACAGGACAAGAACAGAAATCCCAAGAAAACTGTAATCCGATGGGTCATTGTCAGTTGTGCAGTGAGGCCAAAAAGACGTGACTGATTGTGGTCCTGCTGGCTTCTTAAGTCTCAGTTTTAAAACTAACGTCCCTCATCTTTCCCCCAACAGCCCTCACAAAGCTGTACTCCTGGGGTTGCTGGGATTTGTAGTCCATTTAAATACTGCGGCTTCAGTTATGATTTACTACAAAACTCGCAATACAATTTCCATTTAATTATTGATGACAAACCTGTGAATAGGCAGATCCGCGAATCGTAAATCAGTAAATCCTTAATTAAAAAAAAAAAGTGCGGAAGACCGAGCCTTTTTCCAAACGACATGAAAGTGTTCAAGTATTATCTTTTGTAGCTGAGTTAAACTCTTTACAAAAGTGCCAGCAAATGAACTAAGAGAAGCTCCATTTTTCCAACAAGTGTCAAGTGAACTAAGAAGAGTGTTTTTGAAAACAATTCTAATAAAAGGCAGCCTTACCCAAAGTAAGAACACACACCTGTCTTTCTTTCTGCTGGCAGGGCAGACAGTTTCTTAAAGCACTCAAAACATATAACTGTTACTAAATCATTATCATAAAAGCTCAAGGAAATCAAAAGCCCCTGAAAGCTGTAAGCAGACAGGCTACACTTAACCTTCTTCAACTATGTAAAACACTCTGAATCCAGCTGTGCCTTTTAGCTTTCCCAGAATACACTGCACTTCTGCTTAGCTTGACTAGACTTTCAGGCTTAGGTCTATCATCTGAAAACCATCAGTTCAAATGAATCTCCCAAAAACAGGCTATTGATCATACAAGTCAGCCGATAATAAAGGGCTCAGGTAACAGCAAGAGTTAAGCTTCCACCTGCTTGTGTGAAAGTCTGGTTTATTTGAAATGTGTCTAAAAAAAAATTGGATGTGCAGTTGAGGAAACGATTCAGCTCACCTCAGTCTAAACCAAGGAGAAATCTACTGAGTCTGCTTACACTTGCGGCAGCTTTGCTCCGTCGGCTGCTTCCCATCTGAAGTTCCGTGTTTACTGATGTGACCCTTTCCACCAGGCTGGATGGGATTGCTACTGGACTGCCCTCTTCTGGTTTAGTTGAGAATAGCATGCTCTTTATTTCCGGATCACCAAAGCCGACAAGAAGAGAGTCCTTTTTCTAAACGTGCTCTCCTGCATCTACATTTGTACTTTTTGTTTTTTACGTTCGAAGAGCTTTAAGTTAAAAGTCTTATCTAGCTCACTAATGCAGAGAGAGAGAGTGTACAAAGGCTTGTGTGCCCTTAAGGTGCTGAAGCTTGGTCACGTGAAAGCCGTGGAGTGCGCAGTGAGCATGTGAGTTTAAGAGATGTACCACGTGAAAGTCAGAACTACCGGAGACGCTACAGAAAGTTTAGGTCTGTGCGTTTGTTTATCAAATGTAAGTTCTTATGTACATATTTAGTAGTCAAGTGTTAAATGTTAGAGTGAAAACTGTTCTGAATTAGCAACTAATATTTAACATTACGTAATGTTTATTATTATTACCGGAAGTACCGTCAATACCATTCAGTAAAATAGAGGATGTACTCTGTTTAATATACTGTAGATTTAGCCTGTAAAATATTGGGATATTGCATTAAATCTTTAAGAGATGTTGTGTATTAATATGAATATAAATCTGTTACGTTACCACATTGAAGTTGTAATTGCAAATAATTTACGTTGATAGTGTGTAGCTATAGTGCCACCTATTGGACATTTGTGTATTGCATAGTGAAATCACATTTATATATGTACTAAATGTCTTATTTTGTTGTTTGCCTGTTAGAACCACACACATACTCCTGACATTTCGACATTAAAGCAATGTTCCTGCAATGGTTGGATTAGTTCCTGTGTTCTAACAGCGACTACAGCGAATTACCAGTCTGCCTTCTCAACTTCCATTCCAATAAGAGAGAAAGCATACCTTTTGAAAGATTTTAACTTCATTCCGAAATGCTTGCAAATTTTCAATTTTCAAGATGGAGGTGTCATAGATAAACATTACACATGCAGACGAGTGCTACAAAAAGCCACTTAGCACCTCAAGGGAAAAATCTTATATTCTCATGAATCACAATGTGGAAAAAAACAGGGTGTAGATTTTCATGGCTTAAATATTTTACCAGTTGTACTTTATGTGACACCTTTCAGGCATGTGTAACAGCTGAGCGTTCGTTTCAACAATATAAAGAGAGCTTAAGCAAGTGTGAGGCTCTGTGGAGAACTACAGCGTATAACTGTTGGAAATACAATACAATACAATTTATTTTTGTATAGCCCAAAATCACACAAGAAGTGCCGTAATGGGCTTTAACAGACCCTGCCTCTTGACAGACCCCCAGCCTTGACTCTCTAAGAAGACAAGGAAAAACTCCCAAATTGTAGGGAAAAAATGGAAGAAACCTTGGGAAAGGCAGTTCAAAAACATAGGTTGGGCATGCAGTGGGTGTCAAAAAGAAGGGGGTCAATACAATACAATACACAGAACAGTCAGTCAGTCAGTCATTATCCAACCCTCTATATCCTAACACAGAGTCACGGGGGTCTGCTGGAGTCAATCCCAGCCAACACAGGGCGCAAGGCAGGAACAAATCCCCGGGCAGGGCACATACACACACATACCAAGTACACACTAGGGACAATTTAGGATTGCCAATGCACCTAACCTGGGAGGAAACCGGAGCAAACCCACACAGACACAGGGAGAACATGCAAACTCCATGCAGGGAGGACTTGGGAAGTGAACCCAGGTCACCTAACTGTGAGGCAGCAGCGCTACCCACTGTGCCACCGTGCTGCCCTACACAGAACAGAACACAAGTAATCCTTGATACAATATAAAAATAAAAATATTACATGTATGGAGCAGAATTTAACAGTAGATGATATCACATAATATGATTTGGATTTGAAAATACTTCACGTTAAAATTTTTGTTTGTCGATGGCGTCAGCAGGAAGCACAGATTGTTGGTATTTTCTTTGCCTTTAACGGCAATCTATGAGTAATGATTGCAATCGCTAATATAAATTAGCAAGTTCTTTCCTTTGAAATAATTTTCTTAATAATCTAGCACATTAAAAACTGGAGGTATTACGACTTGAATCAGAGAGATTGAAGAAATTCCAGCCCGCTTTATTAAGGCCTTGTAGTAGAATTTGGTTGCTCTGCATATGTATGAGATTTCGACTCTGATGTGATCAAGGATGAAACAAATCTTTTAGTTCGGAGTCATGTTTGGATTAGTCAGCTTCATGACTTGGGAGTTCCAAAAGCACGAGTTCAAAAACACTTTCAATAATTGCCCACTAGAGGGGGATAAAACAGTCTAAAACAGGGGTCGCCAACTCCAGTCCCGGAGGACCACTGTGGCTGCAGGTTTTTATTTGAACCCTTTTTTAATGAGTTCCCTAATTAACTTCTTTTGAATTAATTTAAATTGAATTACTCTTTTAAGATATGTTCCCCCGAATTTCTTAATTGTTTCTCTGAATTGCTTAATTTCTTTCCTTAAATGGCACCCAAACAGAAATGAAATGTGAAGTATGGGAGACAACAGAAGACCAACTAAGTCAGGGCCTCAAACTCCAACCAATTTCACTCCAACCAGTTGCTTAATTAGGAGATGATTCTTATTGTTAATTAAACCCCCTGTTCTTTAATTCCATGGCTTGTTGCTGCTCTCATGGTGCATTGGCAGACATTTCTGTAATTGTTGATTTTCTCTTTTCTGTTCAAATGTGTTGTGGACCTGAGAAGGTCAGCATTCCTGAGATGTTCATCTTTCTTTCTTTTCAGACATTGTGTGATGGACTCCAGGGGCCTCATGTATAACGCCGTGCTTAGAACTCACACTATAACATGGCGTAAGCACAAAAGCGGGAATGCGCGTACGTACAGAAAAATCCAGATGTATAAATGTGTGTATGCCAACTTCCATGTTGTTCCGCTCCATAAATCCCAGTCAGCGTGAAAAGTAACGTACGTGCATGCGCCTGCTGTCGCTCAAACATAAAGAATGCTGGCAGTCACCTCCGGTTCACCCTCTGGCAGTCATTCCGAGTGTCAACTGGATGATAACATGCATACAAGATCGCAAGATAACCCCCACACTACCCAGATGGGTTAGGGCTGATTTCATCCTACAGTATTTTTAGTCGACTATTGTGAAACATGTTAACCAAGTTTCATGAAAACCGCTCCAGCCGTTCGGAAGTGATGCTGGAACATACATGCACTCATTGACTTTTAAATATATAGATACATGAAGCTCCGAAGAAGGCAATAACAGCAAACAGAATCCAAAGCTGTAGTCAAAAAAAAAAGAGCACAGGGCCAAAAAATTCCAGAGAATACAACAACAAAATCAAAAGCAAGGAACAGTAAACCCAAGGAACACTCCACTGCCTAGCACATTTGTAATGAAACTAAGAACTATGGGAGGTTCTCCCATAAATAGGGTGGAGGGCTGTTCCTGGAGGTGATTGGCAAGTGGCCCCGCCCCTTAGGGTGCCACCCACAAAACACAGGGGACATAACCTGGATAAATAATATACCTGAAAATCAAAAGACACATTAATAGAAACAAATTATACCAAATTAGGCACAGCAGAACAGAAACACGACCTTGAACCCCAACCAGGAGAGAAATGTTGGCTAAAACATGACAAGCTATGAGTGTTTTAATTGATGAAAAGAGAACAGAAGAGAAAGATGATACACTTTTAACCTAACTATACTTAATTTGAAAAAAAAAACATTTTAGAAGTTCCCTGGCCTTAAAAATTAGCCAATATCTGGCCAAATGTCCCCAAACTACATGAAAATGGACCAAAAGTATGTAGGTAAATCCAAACGTAAAAGAAATTTGAAAATTACATGGTAACCGCAATGGATAGAAGCTAACACAATACAACATGTTCACACTGGCTTATGGGTAGTTCTAGCAGACAGAGGGCAATGCTCTGCCATTAGTCTACAGTAGTTGAAGCCAAGGTCAGATGAACATGGACACTCCACTGCAGGACTGCACCATAGAGGGAGTGAAACCTGCTGAAATTCGCCAAAAGATAAGCAAGCTGTTTGGGTACCCATCTCATGTATGAAGGGATACGACATGTCCTGGGATGTACATTGCTGCTCTCCTCTGCACAACTTTAAGTGTTGCTATGTCTTTCTCGTAGTAGGTGCCACATGAGAGGTCGGGCATCAAACTAAAAGAAGTGGCAGTTCAACGTGATGTTTGTAGATGAGTGCAGAATTGGCTCAGACAGAAGGAGAGGCTGATGGTGAGAGGAACCTCTTCAGAAATGACTGATGTTAAGAGTGGTGACCAGCAGGGGTCAGTGCTAGGGCCACTGCTATTTTTAATATATATAAATGATTTAGATAGGAATAGAATTAACAAGCTGGTTACATTTGAAGATGATACCAAGTTAGGTGGATTGGCAGATAATCTGGAATCTGTTAAATCATCACAGATGGACTTGGACAGCATACAGGTTTGGGGATATTTGTGGCAGATGAAATTTAATGTCAGTTAGGTATTACATGTAGAAAGTAAAAATGTGAGACTTGCATACACAATGGGTGGTTGGAAAATCATAAAGTCCACCTTATGAAAAGGATTTAGGAGTCGTATCTATCTATCTATCTATCTATCTAGCGGACTCAGCAGTGTCAACTTCCCATCAGTGTTCAGAAGCCATTAAGAAGGCTAACAGAGTGTCAGGTTATATAGCACCTTGATGTATGGAGTACAAGTCACAGGAGGTTCTGCTCAGGCTTTATAACGCACTGGTGAGGCCTCGCCTGGAGTACTGGGTGCAGTTTGGGCCTCCAGGCTACAAAAAGATACATAGCAGCACAAGAGAAGGTCCAGAGAAGAGCGACTAGGCTGATTCCAGGGGTACAAGGGGTGAGTTATGAGGAAAGATTAAAAGAGCTGAGCCTTTACAGTTTAAACAAAATAAGATTAAGAGGTGACGTGATTGAAGTGTTTAAATTATGAAGGGAATTAGTCCGCTGGATCGAGACTGTTATTTTAAAATGAGTTCATTAGGAACACGGGGACACAGCTGGAAACTTGTAAAGAGTAAATTTCACACAAACATTAGGAAGTTCTTCTTTACACAGAGAACCATAAACACATGGAATAAGCTAAGAAGTAGTGTGGTAGACAATAAGGCTCTAGGGACCTTCAAAACCTGACTTGATATTTTTTAGAAGAATTCAGTGGATAGGACTAGTGAAATTTGTTGGGCTGAATGGCCTGTTCTCATGTCAATTGTTCTAAAGTTCTATTATGGTGACCAGAAATACACACAGTACTCCAGATGTTCACTAGTATGCTGTTTAGCCTGATCATAACATTCCCCAATTTATAATTATCAGTTTTCACAATACAACCTAACATTTTCTTTGTCTTTTTAAGTACTTCTGCACATTGCTAGATGCTGAAAGTGTGTCAACATGAACCCCAAAATCCTTTTCAGAGGCCATCTTGTATTTATAGTTGACGTTCCTTTTGTCTGCCTGTAGCACTTTTCTACATTAAACTGCATATTCCTAGCATTCACCCAACACTGAAGCTTGTCCAAGTCTTTCCAAATTGTTTTTGCTGCCTCCTTATAAAGTAGGTTTCCTAAAATGTTTTTTATCTTTTCCTGTAGATTGTACCTCTGTTGCTACACCAGTTTGCCTGTTCTTACACTTAACCAACCTTTGGGAGTATACAGTTGACTGTTTCAATGCATTTGTATCCAGGACTATAGTCCACCATTTTAAGACTTTGCCCAGGTAGGACTGTCACTGTTGCTTCTCTTCTAGGGGTGCCCCCTCTCTCTTTGTCTGTCCCTCTCCTGATTTGCCTAACCGAGAAAAGAACTCGGGTTCCCAGCCACCAGTGAAAGAATACAACTAAACATATAAGTGGGAAAGGAAAGACAGGACTCTTGTCCAATGAATGAGGAGGAGAGGTTAGTTTTCAAATTCAAAGTGCGAACCCTTATGAAAGGGCTTCCTGTTTGTAGATCACTTTCACATTCCCGGAAGTTTTTACTTAACAATACTTTAGCAAGAAATACATGAATTTCACATACTGTCTTCATACAGCTGGATGACTGTGTGAGTTAAGGGCAGTTTTACTTTGAACATAAATTTTTTCGCAGCGTTAATTTGTCTTCTTAGCCCAAATATAAGGAGAGGGTTGGCATCAGGAAAGGCTGTAAAAAAACAAAAAACAAATGTTGAAACCTCTATTGAGAAGATTAGTCAAATAAATAGTGACCCCAATATAAAAATGCTATGGAATAGCTATGGAAGAAAAAGAAGAAGAAAAAAAAGTTCAGGCCTTTCTTTGCTTTTTGACTCTCTCGTCTATTGAGTTGGCTGCCTTCATTTTCTGGGGCCTCATGTATAAAAATGATGTGTACTCCCGTTTCCACACTCAAATCACGATGTATAAAACCTAAACATGGCATAAAGCCACACACATTTTCACGGCAGCTAAATGCTTGGCATTTGCAAACTGGCAGCACCCAGCATCAAAGCAGTACTTTTTTTCCAGTGTGGTTTCCGTTTCTTTTTCAGATCCACGTCCCTGACGCGGCTTTATAAATACACTGAAATTAACTGCATATTGTTTATTAGTTTAAGGCATCTGATTGTAATTAACCTGCAAAAATATAATGGTCCACAGAATGGTCAAACTATTCCAAATACCGTAGCTGCTTTAGCGTTGTTCCTTTCAATGCACACTATCTATTCGGAAGGAGAATTATTAGTATACAGCATCAAGCACACGCTGCCTCAGCCATGCTGCCTATTTGAACTGCTCTCATATGACAAAAACTTCAGAGCCTTTCCTGTACGGACCTCGCGGTTCAGGAACAGTTTCATCCCAAGAACTCTAAACGCACTCAATCAGTCCATCAAGTGCTCCTTGTAGAACTGTTTGTACTTATAAGTACAATCACCTCACTGTAAACTTGTGATACGGTTATAATATTGCACAACCTGCACCACTTTATAAAGCACGTATTTACATATGATGATGATATCATGTTTAAGATGAAATGCAGCAAAATATGTTTATTACATTATACAGATAAAATGTTAACATCATTTAAATAATCTATATTGTTAATAATTAAACATGTGAGGACACGGTGACACAGTGCTAGCGATGAGTTGCCGCCCCGTTCATGTATTGTTCCTGCCTCACGCTGTATTCTTGCTGGTGCTAACGCGACACTGGAAGGATAGATGGATAGAATAATTAAACACGTACTACGAAGGTATTTCAATGTTCCTTAAAAGTTTTGAAGAATCGTCGTTGTAAGCTTACAGATGGCTTAACGTCTGTTACAGAGCTGATTGTGTGGCGATTGGGTATTTGGAGAAAGAAAAGTAAGGACAGGAATTGGAGGTTAGTACATTTGAAAGAGACAGTAATATCATCGAAGGTCGCACATGGCACAACAAGCATCTTGCAGGAGGCAGAAACAATCACTGGATGGGGCACCGGCTTGTCAATATTACTGAGTCACTGTGTTCCCATGTTTAAAAACATGCTTTAACTCCTACCATCATGAAAATGATACCACATATACATCTCAGTATTTTAATTATTCAGAGAGTTATAATATCACGAATGTAATGGATTCTGTGTCCTGTCAGAGGAAGAGAAAGAACGGAAGCACGTAGAAATTCACACACATAGAGCACATTGAAGAACACATACAAAGCAAAGCATTTAACGTGCTACTTTAGTTACGATGGGATTTGAGAAACTAGTAAATTAAATGATTTTAAGATGAAGTTTATGATGTTCTACTTTAATGACAAAATAAACTACGTGATTAAAGTGGAAATTTCAAGATTAAAGTGCTTTTTTCCCACTGTGTGCCTATTTTTTTTCTTTTCTCTGTACTCTAGTAAGCTTTCATATGACACTCAGGTGGTGGGCTACGACTCGCCTTTTCACGGTGAGTTTGATATCTGACAACTCCTTTTTTATTTCGGGCACTGTGCAACTTTGTGAACTTGAGCTTTCGAGTTTCTCCGACACGCTACGTCACTCGATCAACTTCCTTTTGTTGTTTATACCACTGTTTAAACCAACAAATAGTACGTTTTTCCTTGCCTCTACTTGGTATTCGCTGAAATTCTTCTATTTCCTCCCGTGCTTTGCCTTTTCACAGAACGCTGAGCTTAAGAGCTATTTATATTGATTTGCATATTCAAAGGGGTGTAATTCCTGGAAAAGGTTGGGGAGTGGCAGCAGGCGAGTGGACATGCATTACTTTTCTCGCTGACTGGGATTTATGGAGCGAAAGAACATGGAAGTTGGCGAACGCACAGATTTA
The DNA here is from genome assembly GCF_016835505.1 of Polypterus senegalus. Classification (NCBI taxonomy): domain Eukaryota; kingdom Metazoa; phylum Chordata; class Cladistia; order Polypteriformes; family Polypteridae; genus Polypterus; species Polypterus senegalus. The sequence goes on along the minus strand of NC_053155.1, from coordinate 26,823,073 downwards.
TGCATCTGTATTTTTTTTTGTGTGAACAAACATTTCCGCTTGTGTCCTTACACCTTGATTTAGTGTGAATTCTATGCACGGCGTTATGCATGATGCCCCTGGTTTCTGCTTTTGCACTTCCCAGTGAGTTTCGCTCACAATGGTGTGATTGTTATAATTATTATTTGGATTTAACTTTTTTCAAGCTTTCCCGAGGCAATAGAAGTAATACATGTGTGTGTTTTAGGGTTTTCTGACCCAGGAATTCATTTTCTCCATTTATTATTCCCAAATTTACAATTTTCCAAGTCTTTTTTGACATCATTTTATTATGTTTTCCATGTAAGGTTAGTGTGCCACCCCTTATTAATGGAATATTTTCTACAAGGCACTAGTTTGTGAGATGGTGATAAAATCAGTGCAACCGCTTAAAGCTCAACTCACGCAGTCTCAGATTCATTCTTTGCAAACTATGTGTTTTAGCTTTATAATTTTTTGTGATTGATTTTTATGTTAATACAATTATATATATAAAGATATATACATACAGTATATATATACAGTAATCCCTCGCTATATCGCGCGTCGACTTTCGCAGCTTCACTCTATCGTGGATTTTATATGAAAGCATAACTAAATACCTGTATATAACGCGGATTTTTCGCTGCTTCGCGGGCTCTGCGGACAATGTGTCTTTTTACTTCCTGTACATGCTTCCTCAGTTGGTTTGGGACTCTATTGGCAGATGACTGAGAAGCTAACCAATCAGAGCACGCAGTTAAGTTCTCCTGACTGAGAAGCTAACCAATCAGAGAGAATGTAGTGTTAACCAGGAAGTCTCGTCTCGCTCATTCAGCATCAACGTGTTTCGCTGTGTAAAGAGTTGTGCTCTTTTGTGTTTATCTTTGTACATAGTCAAGCCCTTCATGGCTCCAAAACGATCTGCTACTGCTTCAGGGGCCGTGCCCAAGCGCAAACGGAAGATGTTAACGATTGCCGAAAAGGTTAACGTTTTGGATTTGTTGAAAGCTACGATTCTTTTTATTTAAAAAGCAGGAAAGGAATATAAGATCTACGGCCGCAGTGTCCTTTTAACCAGGGTGCAAAACGAGTTGTAAGTGGATATAATAAGGCAGTAGCCTGGATGGAATCTGCTTTAGGGATTTGGATTGAAGACTGCCAGAAGAAGAACAACGGCAGTGCTACACAATTGCCTGAAGAGGCTCCTTTAAGGGCTGTAACGCTCTCCTTTGTTGTGCAGTAAAATTAAACTCATTGTTATCGGACAAGTCATCGTGTCATTGTTGGTGAGTAACCATAATTAATTTTCTACTTACAGTACTTAGTACATGTACGTACGTTTAGTGTCACTGTACACACATTTACTGTATACTATTTTTGTTGCATTGTAGGTATTTATTGCTGGTGGCCTGTCTATCGTAGTGGCTGTAACATATGTGATATCGGAGACACTCAATATCTTTAAAATAATATTTAGGTTTTACTGTATATAAACAGTGTGTTTATATACATAATTTCAATGAATCTTACCTAATATCTAAGAGAATACAAAGGGATTATGCTGTATAACTGTGCAGGGAATATTTATAAACAGTGTGGGAGAGTTTATAAGGACTTAAAATATATAAAAATAACCATAGAAACATATGGTTTCTACTTTGCAGATTTTCACCTATCGCGGGGGGGTCTGGAACGCAACCCCCATGATCGAGGAGGGATTACTGTATATATACATACAGTGTGTATATATATATATATATATAGTGAAAGATGCTATATAGCGCCCGACCCGGCACAGACTACACAGAGGCACGTGTACAAATCACACAGGCTTTTTAATTTTTCTTGACCCCGTGGGCGCACGTCTTCCCCGTGACCCACAGGAAATACACAGTACCAAAAGCACTCAACCACCACCAACAACTCTTCACCTTGCACCACCACTCCTCTCAGGCAACCTCATCCTCTTCCTCCCTATTCTGGCCCCTTAGTGGTGGATGCTGGCCCGTTTTATACCCCACCCGGAAGTGTTCCAGGTGCTTGACCACCTAGTCCCAATTGCACCTCTGGTTGGGCTGATGACTCGTCCAGCCGGGTTCTTGAGTCTTGGCAGCGCCCCCTAGCGGCCACCCCATCTCCCAACCAGGCTGTGGAGGACTCCATGTCCCATGGAGCCACATGGGAGAGTGGGAAATGAACATTGGCCAGGGTTGGCTGCCACCTAGCGTCCCGGGGGAGGTATTGAGCTGTCCATGGTGGCTCCCCCGGAACATATACAGCAGGGGTGTCCCAACCGGGCATGGGACCCGGCTGTCTGTCACAATATATATATATATATATATATATATATAGTTACAAGTGCGCATAGATGGCAGCTAAAGGGCTCAAACAGTGACAATGTTTGACCAGGGGGGTGGCGAGATGCACTGACTTTTTTTCTCAATCCTCTACAGACTATTCATGGGAAATTCCACAGGGTTCTGCCAACTGTAAGTGTAAGCCCTCCTCTGGTCCTTCTGGACGTTCCGGCTGGGTACCACCCCCAGCCACAATATATATATATATATATATATATATATATATATATATATATATATATATATAGTTTCTATTATAATACTATAATTTTTAACATGAGCATGAGAATACTTCTGTAAATTAATCACAAAGGTTAGAATGTTTTTCTTCACACAAAAACCCAAACACACATGTGACCATGCATTACCAGAATCTTGATTAAGTTAAACATTTACTAAGCTCTTCACATAAAGAACCACAGACACATGGAATGTGATGACACAGATGACAGTTGTGCATTCAAAACTTGATTCTTTTCTTATCACAGAACAGGAACACTAACTAATAAATGACCCACAAATGATGGCACACTGCAAGACACAGATAGCACCACGATAAAGTCTGACGACACACCTAAATCAGTTTTGTTAAATCACAACACATCCTTCTTCTTTGTTGCACCCCCCCTCCTAAAATGCCATCTCGCAGCCCCTTGGGGTGTGTTCCCCTCAAGCTAGGAACACCTGATCCACCAGAAGGGGCTTGTTGGGCTGAATGGCCTGGTCATGTCACAATTGGTCCACTGTGCTACTGAAACGTGGCACAAAACGTGATCAAAAGATATCTAAATTCACATCTGTGACACGCACACTTATTTAATTATCACTTGTGGTTTTCACATTCATAATTATTGCCAGTACCTGTTAAAACTTTTTAGATTAGCATTTAATTAATTTTAATATGTGTCTGCCCTCATCAATAAAACATACATGCATGAAGCAAAGCAATGCAGTCTCTAAGTAGTTGCAGTGCCTTAAAGTTAATTAATACTGAGATACAACCAATGCAGATCAGCTTCGATAATAACTTTGGCTAATTTTTGAAAAGGCATTTTGATTAATCAATTCCCATCAAAATAATGGCTAAGCTAATTACTATTCACTGTGGTTACTTTATACCTCGTGCTCTGTTCAGCTTGAATGCCTCGATGCAGAGGGTAGACGTGGGACAACAAAGCTGCATATTTACCAGCGGGTACGGCCTAATAGCTTTAAACAATGCAAGAAAGCGATCTGTATGGCCCCCTCTGACTAATATGACAAACTAATGGATGAAATAGAAACAACATTCACGTTTTGGTTAGAAAAATAGATTGCCTTCTTGCAAATAAGAAATCAAAACTGTCAGGTATAATTCTTTCAAACATCAGTAGCAACAATTTTATGGATTTCTTTAATAATAAATTAGATGCCATAAGATTGAAAATTAAACAGTTAGCCTCCAGATCTAGCGCTATTGAATCATAACTCACAAGTCACTCCTCTGCATGCTGCCTTAGTAATTTTAACTTAATAAGAGAGCAGAAATTTCTAGTCTTCAACTCAAGGGGAAACTCACAACCTGTCTTACAAGCCCAATAAAAATCAGAATAACAAAAAACAAACCAACTCAAAGTACTTGTTTATTACAAACTTATATTTATACCTAGATATACACTGCCTGGCCAAAAAAAAAGTCGCCACCAAAAAAAAAAGGTCACACACTCTTAATATTTCGTTGGACCGCCTTTAGCTTTGATTACGGCACGCATTCGCTGTGGCATTGTTTTGATAAGCTTCTGCAATGTCACAAGATTTAGTTCCATCCAGTGTTGCATTAATTTTTCTTCAAGATCTTGCATTGATGATGGTAGAGTCTGACCGCTGTGCAAAGCCTTCTCCAGCAAATCCCAAAGAATCTCAATGGGGTTAAGGTCTGGACCCTGTGGTGGCCAATCCATGTGTGAAAATGATGTCTCATGCTCCCTGAACCACTCTTTCACAATTTGAGCGCGATGAATCCTGGCATTGTCATCTTGGAATATGCCTGTGCCATCAGGGAAGAAAAAATACATTGATGGAATAGCCTGGTCATTCAGTATATTCAGGTAGTCAGCTGACCTCATTCTTGGAGCACATGCTGTTGCTGAACCTAAACCTGACCAACTGCAGCAACTCCAGATCATAGCACTGCCCCCACAGGCTTGTACAGTAGGCACTAGGCATGATGGGTGTATTACTTCATCTGCCTCTCTTCTTACCCTGATGCACCCATCACTCTGGAACAGGGTAAATCTGGACTCATCAGACCACATGACCTTCTCTCATTGCTCCAGATTCCAATCTTTATGCTCCCTAGCAAATTAAAGCCCTTTTTTCCGGTTTGCCTTACTGATTTAGTGGTTTTCTTACGGCTACACAGCTGTTCAGTCCCAATCCCTTGAGTTCCCTTCGCATTGTGCGTGTGGAAATGCTCTTACTTTCACTATTAAACATAGACCTGAGTTCTACTGTTGTTTTTCTTCGATTTGATTTCACCAAACGTTTAAATGATCGCCGATCACGATCATTCAGGATTTTTTTCCGGCCACATTTCTTCCTTGAAGACGATGGATCCCCACTATCCTTCCAGTTTTTAATAATGCGTTGGACAGTTCTTAACCCAATTTTAGTAGTTTCTGCAATCTCCTTAGATGTTTCCTCTGCTTGATGCATGCCAATGATTTGATCATTCTCAAACAGACTAACATCTTTTCCACGACCACGAGATGTGTCTTTCAACATGGTTGTTTCAGAAATGAGAAGCAACTCATTGCACCAGTTGCGGTTAAATAACTTGTTGCCAGCTGAAAGATAATCGCTAATGCAGTAATTATCCAATAGGAGGATAGTACCCATTTGCTTAGTTAAATCCAGGTGGCGACTTTATTTTTTGCCCAGGCAGTGTATATATACAGTATATACTGTCTATATGAGTGGGAGTTGAGCTAAAGTTAGAAAATGGGATTTATCAGTAAATGGAACAAACCTTCACAAAACTGATAATTCTGTCATTTCTCAATGTCGTCTACACCCTTCTCGATGCAGTTGTGCCACCTGCCTGGTAGTGCCCAGATTCCAGCAGAATAAAAAGTTTTGTCTTGTCCTCTCATTCTCTCGTGCACCACTTTGTTCACGTCATCATGTGTCTTGAATTGACGACCACCCAGATGTTTTTTTAGCAGTCCAAAAAGGTGGAAATCACACAGTGCCAAATCTGGTGAATATGGTGGAGGTGGCAATACCTCAGACTTCAGGTTATCCAGACAAGCCTTGGTGTTCTTAGCAATGTGTGTTTCATTGCCTGGCAGTAAAAGGACTCCTTGTGATGGCAGTCCCAGCTCTTTGATCAATTAGCAGGCTTCACATTGGTCTACAGAAGGTCACAGTAACTTGCACTAGTGACTGGAGTACCCCTCAGAATGTGGTGTTCGACAATAACTTGGGGGCATGAGTGGCTGCGAGAACGACACAAAACCTTTTATTCTGCTGGAATTCACTGGCACTTCCAGGCAGGTGGCGCAAGTGCATTGACAAGAGTGGAGACGACGTTGAGAAATGACATTATTATCAGTTTTGCTAAGGTGCATTACATTTTCTGATAAATCCAACTTTCTAACATTAGATTGACTCCCTCTTGTGTATATATATATATATATATATATATATATATATATATATAAATATATATATATAAATATATATATATATATATTGTCAGGGGTGCCAGGGGCAACGACTCAGCCGGGACACCATGAGGGACCGGAAGAGGGTCAAAGCCCAACCTGGATCACGTGTGGCCTGCCTTCCTGGTTGCTTTGGGGGCCACGGGTAGAGGGTTTGGAAGCCCAACCCTGTAGGGACCCGTGGTCACCGCCAGGGGGTGCCCCAATGTCTTGGGGACCCTGGACCTCAGCACTTCCGCCACACCAGGAAGTGCTGGGGGGAAGAAGAAGAGGGACACCAAGAGAGCTTCCAGGAGAACAGCCGGCATTTCCGCCAAACTGGGGCGTGTCCAGGGAGGAATGCCGGGACACACCTGGAGCTCGTCCGGGATGATCTAAAAAGGGGCCGTCTCCCTTCATTCGAGGCTGGAGTCGGGTGGAGGCAGGACAAGGCAGGAGAAGAGAGAGTGGCAGCGGCCCGAAGAAAAGGCATTGTGTGGCCAGGACTATGTTGGGGTTTGTGTGCACTGGAAACTTGTATATAATAGTTGTAAATAAACATGTGGTGGTGGATTACAACATGTCTGCCTGTCTGTGCCCGGGCCGATTCCACATCTGGCGTAGTCGGCAGGATGCTCCGCCTGTTTCAAGGCGGGGACCTGCACAACAATATATATATATATATATACACATATAGTGCTGACAGTGCTGACTGTCTCTTTCAGTTCCTTGCAGACCATTCTCGGGAAATTCCGCCAGATTCTGGCGCCTCTGATGACGTCACTTCCGGTCCAGGGGCCTCAAGTATAAACGTTGCGTACACACAGAAATGTTGCGTAAGAACTTTTCCACGTTCAAATCGCGTTGTATAAAATCTAAACTTGTTGTAAAGCCACACAAGTACGCAAGTTCTCCGCTTGGTTTTGCAGACTGGCGGCACCCAGCGTCAAAGCAATGGTACTGTTCCTGTGTGGTTACACCTTATTTTCCTGACATGGCTTTATAAATACACTGAAACTAACCGCATATTGTTTATTAGTGTAATGCATCTGATTGTAATTAACCTGTAACAGTATAATGCTCCAGGGGATAGCCATAGTATTCCAAATACCAGAACTGCTTTAGTGTTGTTACTCTCACTTCTTCTTCTTCTTCTTCTTCTTCTTCTTTCAGCTCCTCTTGTTAGGAGTTGCCCCAGCAGATCATCTTTTTCCATATTACTCTCACTGCACCACTCGGAGTATTTATATCACTGTATCTGAGTGTGAATCACAGCAGCAGCTGATCGGAAAGAGAATTATCGGTATACAGCATCAAGGACACGCTGTCTCAGCCACTGCAAAACATTTCAAAGCCTTTCCCTTACGGACCTCGCGGTTCAAAAACAGTTTCATCCCAAGAACTTTAAACACACGCATTTAAGTGCTCCTTGTAGAACTATCTATACTTATAAGTACAATCACCCCACTGTAAACTTGCACTACAGTTATAATATTACACAACGTGCACCACTTTATAAAGCACGTATTTACATATGATGACGATATCATTTTTAAGATGAAATGCAGCAAAATATGTGTATTATATAGGTAAAACTTTAACTTCATTTAAATAATCTATATTCTTCACTGGGACTGGCGTGAAGAATAGAATAATTAAACATGTACTATGAAGATATTTCAATGTTCATTAAATGTTTTGAAGAATCGGCGCCCACACAATCACTGCGGCGTGAAACCCATGTTTAATAACATGCTTTAACTATCATCATGAAAATGATATCACATATACACCTCAGTATTTTAGTTATTCAGAGAGCTGTAATATCACGAACGTAATGGATTCTGTGTCCAGTTGGAGGAAGAGAGCCGTTTTAAGAAGCAAGTAGTGATTCACACACATGGAGCACATAGAAGATCAAATACAAAACAAAGCATTTAACATGCTTCTTTAATTACGATGTGATTTGAGAAACTGGCTAATTAAACGATTTTAAGATGAAGTTTATGATGTTCTATTTTAATGAAAAAATAAACTACGTGATTAAAGTGGAAATTTCGAGAATGAAGTTGACATTTCGTGCTTTTTCCCCACTGTGTCCCTATTTTTTTTTTCTCTGTACCCTAATAAACTTTCAAATGACACTCAGACAGTGGGCTACGACTCGCCTTTTCACGGTGACTGATATGTGACTTCTTTTTTATTTCCGGCACTGTGCGACTTTGTGAACTTCACCTGTCAAGTTTCTCCAACACGCTATGTCACTCAATCAACTTCCTTTTGTTATTTATACCACGGTTTAATTAAAAAAATAGTATGTTTTTCCTTTGCCTCCACTTGGTATTTCACTGAAATTCTTATATTTCCCCCGTGCTTTTCCCATTGTCTTTTCACAGAAAGCTGAGCTTAAGGGTGATTTATATTGATTTGCATATTCATAGAGGTGTAATTCTGGGAGGAGTTGGGGTGTTACATAAAGCACGTGCACGTGCGTTACTTTTCATGCTGACAGGGATTTATGTAGTGGACGAACATGGAAGTTGGAGTACGCACAGATTCCTGCATCTGGATTTTTCTGTGCGTAAGCACATTTGTGCTTTTGTGCTTACGACATGTTATAGTGCGAAGTCTACGCATGCCGTTATACATGAAGCCCCAGATGTCATCACTTCTGCTTCTTCCCCAATTGGTGATTTAACTTCCAGTCCCCAATGACATCACATCTGGTTCCGGTCCCAATGATGATGTCACTTCCTATACTGCACTTTAAAGACATCATCTTGCCTCCAAACAAGCAGTTCTGTCTCCGACCAAGACCAAGAATCTCCGTTCAATTTCAAACCTATTTAGTAGCTGTGGCTGCCCCAAACCTTTATGATGACTCTGCCTAATCTTTATCACAATATGTGTATATATATATATACATATATATATATATATATATATATATATATATATATATATATATATACAGTGGAACCTTGGTTCACGACCATAATTCGTTCCAAAACTCTGGTTGTAAATTGAGTTGGTCGTGAACCGAAGCAATTTCCCCCATAGGACTGTATGTAAATAAGGTTTAAGCACATGAAAAAAAAACGAACATTTGAAAAAAGAGAAAAGTAACATTGCAACAAATCACGCTACGAACTGAAAAATTAACTTTTGAAAAATCCGTAATACAAAAACCACCAAGAAAACTAACCTTGAATGAGTCGAGTTCTGGCATGAAGAGAGAAGGAACTGGATTGAGAGGAGGGAGAGTTTGGCTCCGCAATGGAGGGATGTTTTCCTTCAGGTGTTTTCTCTCTTGTGATTTCTTGGGTTTCTGGTGTTTTTCGCTGTTTAGCTGGTGGGAGCGAAAGCCTCATGCAGCCATTCCAAAAACAAAGTTCTTGTGACCCAACCCTTTGTGTTTGCCCTCCACCTTACTGGCAGTCTGGCTTTGTTTGCATTATGCTGCTTGAAAGCACGAGGGTTCTCAAATTGGTAAATGAGTAAACTGGTAAACAGTTTTTCCACCTCTTCCAGAACTTGAAGCCTCTGCCTGGTTAACGCTGTAATTCCTTTTGCAACATCAGCTGCTTTAATAAATTCTTTCTGCTTTAGAATAGTCGAAATCGTAGATTTTGAATTCTTGTACTCGGCGGCAAGATCAGTAACACGAACGCCACACTCAAACTTTTCAATAATTTCTTTCTTTACTTCGATTTCAATTTTCTTCAAAACTTTCTTCTCACCACTCTTCACTTGCTTAGAAGCCATAGTTAACTGCAAAAGCACACGAAATACTGTAGAGCACAAAGAGAGCGCAGGTAAAGCACGCACGTCTGACTGAGAACAATGAACAGGAAGTGGCTCTGCTTAAATACAGTAATCCGCGCATATGAACTAGCCAGGCAGGCACGCACGTGCAGGCTCTCTCTCTCTCTCAGCAGCAGGCAGGCATGTCTGACCGAGAACAATGCAACATGTTCGGAAATTATCGGCGCGCACAAACCGACAGGGAAATTGGCTTGTTCGTATATCAAGTGTGTGGTCGTGAACCGAGTTGTACATGTACCGAGATGTTCGTGAACTGAGGTTCCACTGTATATATATATATATATGTGTGTGTGTTTGTGTGTATGTAGAAATGTATGTATATATATATATGTTTATATATATGTGTGTGTATGCATATATATGTATTTGTGTGTATATATGTGTCTGTATGTATATGTATGTGTGTATATGTAGATATGTATATATATATGTATATATATATGTGGATGTATGTGTATATATGTATGCATATATGTGTGTGTGTATATATATATATGTGTATATGTGTATATGTATATATGTATGGATATGTATATATATATGTTTATATGTGTGTGTGTGTATATATATATATAAATTCTACGCGTAACAGTCATAACGGTCAACAACGTCCGCCATGTTGAACTTTCTTATTCATGGCCCCATCTTCACGAAATTTGGTAGGCGGCTTCCCTGCGCTTATCGAAACCAATGTACATACTTTTTTCGGTGGTATGACGCCACTGTCAGCCACCATATTGAACTTTCCAACGTCACTAATTCTCCAACTTCCCGTGTAGGTAGAAGGCTGAAATTTGGTATTATTTTGGTGGTATGATGCCACTGTCGGCCGCCATATTGAACTTTTCAACGATGGTTGTTACTTATGGGCCCATCTTCAAGAAATTTGGTACGCGGGTTCCCAACACTAACTGAATCCTACTTACGTACATATATACGTCCATAGCCTGCAGCTCGGTCACCGTGTGAGGTGGTGTTGGGTCCCCTATCCCAATGCCTCCCACATTGTTGGCTGCCTGCTTATATAATGCGGTCCGTCGCTCCAGTCTCTACATTCCCTTCCTTGCTTCACCACGGGATTTACGTCTCCCTGCTGATAACTACAGCCTTTTTATTTAATCCACGGCTTCTCTGCTGTTTTATTGTTCATTTATTGCAATTATAGTTATTGTGTAGGTATTTTAGACTTACTTTACATTGTTCAGGTACCCATTTCCTTTATCCTTCCAACTGTACCCCCATTAACATGTCTATCGAGGTGATCACCATCGATCAAAGTACTGTCACTTACCGAGTGGTTTCCATGCCCGGAGATGGAACCTGCCTTTTCCATTCTCTTTGTTACATATTGCACGGCCATATCAGGCTCACTCTTGATATCCGGAGGAACATTGTGTCTTATGTATTGAATGACTGGGACAGGTTCAAGGTGTGGACTGATGACGGTACAGGAGATAATTCTACTACATAGTAGTACTAGAAGAGTGAAATGCTTAAGCCCTTCACCTATGGTTCTGCATGTGAGTTGATGGCTGCTGATGAATTGTTCGGTTGTTGCTTTCAAGTGTACTGAAATGGCCAAATATTTTACACATTTCGACAACCGCCAATGCCTCTTAAACATCTTAGATTGACAGGTGATGATTTCAGTAGTGGACACTTTGATGTTTATGAATGTTTAAACTCTCAAAAGTTATCGATGAAACCGGTTGTATACTTACAACGCTTGACAGATGCCGAATGTCTCTTCAACACAAGTCCTGCAAATACTGTCGTAATTGAAACAAACCATGAAACTCAAACCGATTATGACAGCAGCAATCCAAGCTGTGAGATTTGAAACAAGATTACTGTTCACATGGCCAACTGTACGTTGCATGCTCAAGAGTAAGCTCAGTACACAGCTTGGTCATATTACAACCGGAGGACTGAACTCACAATGTGGTATACAAATAAACCCTTAAAAAAATAATAATTGGTATATTTTCCCTTAGTTTAAAAAGGTTTAATTTTCTTCTTAATAAAAATTTTAAGGCAGTACTTCGCCACTGCGAAGCGCAGGTATTTTGAAAGTATATATATATTGCATACCTTACTGTGAAATAATATATATATATATATATATATATATATATATACATACACATATACTGCTCATGAAGGGAACACTTAACCATCCTAGTCTAACACCGATTCAATGCTTTGATGCAAATGAAAGTGACAAGACAGGCACTGGAGGGGCTACAGCAAGACATCCCACAGAAAGGGAAGGGATTGGCAGGTGGTGGCCACAGACAGCTGCACTCTCCTTATCCTTCCTAAATGCTTCTTCTCTAGTTTTGCACATTGCTAGTGTCCTTGTCAATGCTGGTGACATAAGGTGGTACCTGCAGCTGATTCAGGTTACAAAGGTAGTCCAGCTAATCCAGGATGGCACATCCATACATGCCAACGCAAGAAGGTCTGCTGTGTCTCCTAGCACAATTTAATCAACATCAGGGTCATAGTTGAAAGATTTTGAAAGCTTAATCTGGCAATACTGGACACAAGGAACCTTAGATAGGACACCAGTTATCTCTGAGATGACTCACAGGGACCATTTTGGCATCACGCACGCTTAGGAGACAGTCAACAGGCCCATTGGTGAGCGATTTGTTACCAGATGAAGAGTTGTATTGCAGTATTGATGCCTCTCTCTCTAATTTTCTAGAACTAAAGAAGACAAACTCACCTCCAACATGCCGTACTTCAGAAAATGGCTCCTCATCCACTACGTCACTTCCGGTCTTCCTCCAATACCATCATTTCCGTCCCCCATTGACGATATCACTTCCCATATTTAATCCATTTCCTGTATAATCATTTCCTGTACCCATTTTCTGAATGTATTAAAACGACAATAACACATCCTTTGATGTCAAATGTTTGATGTTTTTCATCTTTTTTTGACCAACAATATTGCACCACAGCAATATACGGGGCAATTCCCCAAAACTTTGGAAATGTTTTGTGAATTGATTATCACACCAGATACATGGAGACTGCAAATATTTGGTAATGTGGGAGGACAACCTGAATATGCAGAGGGATGCGCACAAAGACTTGGGACGAATGGAAGATTCTACATGGCCATCATGCTGGATCCATGAAGCAGCAGTGCCTCCGACTCTGCCACTGTGCTGTCCAGTAACATGCATACTATTGAGATTGCTCATCAGTGGGAGAGGCTGGAGAGTATTAACTATGGAAGAAGAAATAGAATTTTAACACAAGTACCTGGCAGATTAAGAAATAAGTAGAAACAAAGCAAAATGACCAGCTGTGTGTGCCCACTGCATTTTTGTTTTTACAGTAATCAAACTGTAAGAAAGGCTTAGTGTGTGTTATTAAGATTACTTTCTGCAAATTTCCAAAGCACTTTATTGAAATGGAGGTAAGTGCTGCAGGCCTACAGTAATTCAGACGGGTTGCTTTGAAAACCTGGAGGCGCTGAGAATGCATAAGTATGAAAAATTATGCCATCAGTTGAAAGATGAATATCAACACTTTTTGCAGTTCAAGGAATATTATTGATAAACAGGAAAAATAAAACAGATACTTTAGTGGAACCACACAGGAACTCCTTAGAAAACCATCATGGGGGATCATTTGTTGCCATCAGCAAAAAGCAGACGTGTTGGCGTGGATTCCAAAAGGATTCAGAGCCCTTCACTTTTTTTGCACACTTTACTGGCTTATGGGTTTCATTTTAAACAGATTCATCTGCCCATTTTTGTCCTTCAGCCGATACTCAGTAATTCAAAATGACAAAGTGAAGCCATGTTGATTAAAAATCAAAAACAGACGTCTGCCATTCATTCAGCATTTTGACCCTTTGCTGTGACTCTCCAGCTTGTGCTCAGGTACATCCCGTTTGATTCAGTTCTCCTTGAGATGTTTCTAGAACTTGACTGCTATCTTGAAGGCTTGTTTTGGGATCATTGCTGGACACGTGGCTAATTTGCATGCATAATTAGCCATGCGGTACCCTGCTGCCTGCTCACAGACCTCCTTGTTATATATCTGATGGGAGTACTAATGCACCCATCAAAGGAAAACACTGCAAGAATTTTTATTTATTTCTTTAACTCTTTTAGGTCTAATTTTTTTTTTGTTTCTTATCTCCCAGGGCTGAATATTTTTCGGAAAACTAACATTTTTTAAAAAAGAACACAAAGCAATTGTTTAACATATCAAATCAACAAAAATTTTTTACTTTTGACAAATGTTACTGTCTTGCATGTTGTATGAGCCTGCATACTCTATGATTTCACATACATATCACATACATTTTACACAGCAAAGTCCTGCAAAGTCTGATCTCGCTCAAAGCAGCCAATTTCAGCCATTGCCACATTGCACTGCTTACAATACGTGTTGCTTTGGTGCCTACTTTTCAATTGTCTGTTGCTGCACTTTCTCACATATATTGTTAGTGTGTACTGTAGAGAGACAAGTCACCCTTTTGCCATTGTGCCATTCCACTGCCACCAAGTTTTCTGCCCGCATGAAAACCATATTGTCACCTCTTTTCATCTTCTGAAAATTTATGAACTTTATGCATGGCATTATAGCCTGGCTCACCCCATGGGATTTGCTACTGTTTATTACAGAAGTGAATAAAACTTCGCAGCAGTACGTACCTATCACCATGCTGCATAACCTGTCCAAAGCCACCAGGGGACAAAGCACGTTTGGACCAATGCTCCCTGAAGTTATATCACCAGTTCTGTCCCATCTCTATTTGTAATACCACAGCACGCTTCATCTCGTCTTTTGTTGTGGGTTTACACTTTGAAAAATGAGAATGCGATGCAAACGCAGCCCGCGATTCAAAACATTTCTCTGCCTACCTGTTTATCTCGTCTGACGGCAGCTGAAAAGCAGCATCAGGAGAGAGCGGCCTGAAGTACAGTAGCTGGTGATCTGTCGTGTCCAACAGCAAGCCATGCCGTCTTGTGAAGTCCAGCAGCCAGACTGGCTCTCAACGGATCAATATCTGTGTATTTATCCCACGCGAACCCTGCCGTAGATGCATCGGCTGCGCGAAGGCACTCAACTGGCAGCAGATTCGCTGGCGCAGCATCGGCTGGTGTTTGATCAGCTGATGCCGGCTTCTCACTCTCTTGCTCACTGTCAATAAAATCCGATTCTGAAAAATCAGAGTCCGACTCCGCGATAATGCGCAAAACATTGTCTGCCGCATGTTTTCTTTTCCACACTCGCTTCGCTCCCTCATCACATGTGGATGCCATCTTGCCATTGTTTACATTTCACAACTCACGCACACGCTCAGATTAGTGGACTAGCCTGTCGCATCATTTTTTCACTTTGATTTTTGGGGTATTTTTGAATTGAGCTCTCTATAGGTTAATGATTTTCATTTCCATCAAACGATGTGGCATCCTTTTGTTCCTAACACATTACCCATTCCATATCAGTAGAAATTTAGAGCAGGATTTTTTTCCCATTGAGATCTGATGTGTTTTCAAAGTGTTCCTTTAAATTTTTTGAGCAGTTTATTTTGCTCAAGACAAAACAAGATGAATTTAAATACAGGACACTTGCATGGGCAGTTTAACATTAAAATCATTCTATTTTCCTGAATTGTATCAGTATGGACAATCACAGTACCATCTATTTGAACTGAGCAGGAATTCAGGAGATGCCTCAAGCTGTATTGATGATTTTATCACCTGTGAAGGGAAGGGCACCAGGACTAAACTGGTTTACAGCTTGAGACAGTAGATTGTTGAAACATCCAAAAGTTTATTGCCTTGAAAAAATGGACGTATTAAAAAAGCTTAGAGTGAATTCATGTATCATATTGACATCCAGTCAATCAGAATATCTAACAGTCACATGTCGTGAAACCCCCATGTAGAATTTTAAATGAATATGCCTCGTTTGAGGATCAACATCAGATGCAGAAGAAGCAGAGGAAACAGCGACGACAGTAGAGTGACATCAGAAGAGGGCACCGTTTCTCATCTGATCTTCAGCAAAGCATATCATGAACAACTTCAAGTGCTAGATTACAAGCCTTCCGGAACATTCATCTTTGACATCTTAACTTTTTCGTCAGCTGTTCCTAAACACTATATATTTCCAGACTTTACTATCAATCTTATTTCCTGTTATTCCTTGTTCTATTTGGCATTATTATTCATGGAATAAATACCATGCTACTTTTAACTTTCTATAATTTGTCTTTATATTGAGAGTGATTGAAGTAATAAGGTAGATTTCTTTGAGTACCTGTAGCAGGTGGAAGTTTGCCATACACTCTGTGCTGCAAGGTTTATTAAGGCTGAGGGTGAGAGCTCCACCCAATAGTAGGGAACAGTACATAAATTAAGGCATTCTTGGTTGATACATGGCCTATAGCCAAGCATGTTGAGCCTTTGTATGTTTGAATATATTCCTAGAGACCAAAGTAATATTTAGGTCTGAGATAAATTTTAAAACATCGTATGTTATCCGTTCCGATAATAAGTAAGTCTCTTGAAGTGCTAAGAGAGTGACAAGTTGTGTATGTGATATTCATAAGGCACTTGTGTGGTTTGAATTGCTAGAGGTTAACTAGCTGTGTGTGAGTCACTCATAGGGCACTGTTGTGGTTAGGGTCTTTGTGTATGCGTGCGTCAGTAGACCAACCCGATGAGTACACTTATACTTAAAGAAAACAGGTAAAGGATAAGTAGAGGGAAATATCACAATAACAAACCAACACAGCAGCTACATGGGTTATTGAGTGGAGATTGATGGGTAAAAACAGCAAATGTGTCAATTTCAAATTAAATCTATAACACAATAAAGTGTGCAGAAATTGAAGAGGTCTGAATATTTTCTGAATCCATTTTAATTAGCTTCCTATCAGGTGGGTCATTGCAGTGGCCAACTTTGTGGATATGTTAAAGACTTTGGTGTTGCGAGTTTTATTTGGTTGGCCCTTGTGTCATGAAGTGATGTCCATGACAGTGCAAGTTTTTCAGTGAGTGTTAGCGTGGTGGAGCAGCCCCGGGGGGTTGATTTTGATTTGAACTACTTTGTTAATCCCCTAACGGGTGATTATCATTTCTCTTGACCTTTGATGGTCAGAGAACATAGTCAGCCATTGTTCAGCACCCCTGGAGCGATTATCAGGTTAAGGGCCATGCTCAAGGAAACAACAGAGTAGGATCTCTTCAGACAGTAACAGGATTTGAACTGGCAACCTTCTAGATATCAGCGCAGATCCTTATCCTCAGAACCACCTGTGATAAATAACCACGCCCTGACACAATAAGAGGTTTGGGGCAGCCTGTCGTATACTTCAAACTGGCTGCAAAATTGAAGAAAGAGGTTGCGAAAAAAATGGTGTTTACTGAAAAGAGTCCAAAACAGAACTGAGGTTTGGTACAGACAAGTCATAAGGAGGAAGTGACATCTTCAGGGGTGGAACCGGAAGTGGCGTCTTCAGGAATGAAACTGGAAGTGATGTCTTCAGGGGTGGAAACAGAAGTGACGTTAAAGGGCCCAGGCGGGATTTCCCAAATTTGGTTTGTGGGGAAAAAAGAGAAAGGGTCAGTCCACTTTGCCACCCCGTGGTCGAACCAGGAATTACCTTCTTTCGAGCCCTTTAGCTGCCTCTAATGTGAATGTGTGTGACACACCACATTCATGTGCAGGTGGGCGTAATAAGCCCCTGTGCCCAACAACATCTTAAAAAAAGGAATCCAAGGGAAAACAACCACAACATTTACTTATATAGCGCATTTTCATACGAAGCTCAAAGTACTTTACAAGATGTCAAAGAACAAGTGACAATAAAAGATAAACAAATGAAATTAGGCAAGAATATTAAAGAATAAGGAATAAAGAAAAAACAAATACATCTCTACAATCTTATAAAAGAGATCATTAGAGGAAGAGTAGCATCCTTATATAAAACACTAGCAAAATACCCGGACTTCGCAGTGGAGAAGAATTGTGTTAAAGGAGTTCTGAAGAAGAAAAGGAAACATTTTAAAAGTAGCATAACATAATTGTCAATGTAATTGTCGTAGGCTTATTTTAGTATTGAATTTGAATTTGATGATTGTAAAGAGTTTAATTTATGGTTGTAAATGTTGTGTATGAGAAATGCACATTTTTAGGCTGTTAGCCAACTACGTGGTAGGTGCGCAGACAGCGGCCATGTGGAAAAAGAAATGGGGACTGGGGGCGGCCCTTGTGCGTCTCTTCCATGAAATAAATCGTCTGTTAATGGAAATAAGGAATAAAACTACCAAAAGGAGAGGTCAGTTCCAAAAGTTTTTTATGGCATAATGGTGAAAACCACCAAAAAGAAGACGTTATTTTCGAAAGTTTGTTACAGGGCACAGAGTGAAATGAAACATAGTTAACATTTGTAAGTATAGTGTAAAGTATGAGCATGTGAAATGTGGGCTTCCTACGTATATTGGAAGTCGCAGAAATAGTGAAGAGGGGGTTCCCCTATCTATATATACAGTTTAGGGGCTACACCCTTTTCCCCCCGTTGGGTGTTGCAATAGGACAGGGGTGCCCACACTTTTTTGGCTTGTGAACTAGTTTTAAAATGACCAGGTTGAAATGATCTACCTACATTAAAATTATATATATATATATATATATATATATATATATATATATATATATATATATATATATATATATACATATGCATATATACTGAGTAACTGAGTATACTTTATACATAAAATATATGTTGTCGTACCTTGGATAACTGAATAACCTTTATGGCACAATAACAATTCAATACATTTATGGACACTACAGTATTTGGATTCAATAATCTTCATGTGGGAAAAAAAAAGCCAAGTCTAGCAGCCATTATTATGGCCGTTATTAAGTTGCTTTTATTCTGCATGTTTAATGACAAGGTGAAACTCCTTTTTCTCCAGCCAGGGGTCTTAAAATCTCAGCAGGAGTTTCTCCCTGGCCATCTGTCTCAACAAAGGCCTCTTTTATCATCTCTCTATCTTGGAATGACTTCTTATGCTTAATGATCAAGTGACTCACCCAGAACAATGCTTCGGTGTGTCTGCCTTTGCTTTTGAATTCAGCTGAGTGAAAAATGACAACTGTCCGATTAACTGTGATTTTAGTTCCCTCTCCTTTCTCTTTCTCAGATCGCTTTTCAGAAGGAAGTCAGTTTTGTAGTTTTTATGAACAGTTCGAAAGTGCCTTTCCACATTTTCCTTCTTTGGAATAGCAATGATAGATTGACAGATCAGACAAACGCACTTCGATTGTGACATTGTGAGAAAAAAATCCTCTTCCAATTCCACATCCAGCCCATACCCTCCCCAAACAATGTTTCTTTTTTAAATCCCTTCTTTAGTTGATATAAATTGGAAGGCTAACTAGATCACAGCCAGAGTTTTGAAGTAGCTCACGCGTTTGATCGTGCGTGAGGGATGACCAGTGTGTTAGAAGAGAAGAGATCTCAGACTGGCTGCCCTGTATGTCAATCAATTGGCAAATGCCATAGGGAGGATATATGATAGACTAACGTTTAAAAAAAATTTTTTTGAATGCAAGGCAATCTACCTGCACTACCTTTCCGTTCTACCAATCGATCGCGATTGACGTCTTGGGCACTCCTGTAATAGGACATGGAACATACCCAACTTTTGTAAGTACACTGCAAGGAATAAGCATGCGAAATTTCAGCTTCCCACCTATATGGAAAGTGGGAGAATTAGTGATGAGTCAGTGAGGGCTTTGCCTTTTATATGTATAGATCATAATGTAAGTCTCTAGAGATGAGTGTGATGACAAGATCAGATGGCTGGGACGATAGAAGAAAAGACCTCCAATTAAGCTGAAGGAAAAAAAAAAAATCTGAAGCGGAACCAAGGACAAGAGACCCCCCAGCCTCCACTGGGCATTCTACCTAACATACCGTAAATGTGCCCAAATCCTTCCTCATTGTTTCCAGGCTTCATTGAAGTTCAGTTGGAAAAGAAATGCAAAGGCAAAATTTGAGGACGCCAATAAGCACAGATGAGGAAAGGAGGCAGTGTGAGGGATCCAAGTCGATGACGCTCTAAGGGGCATCCCCACAATGTGATTACGTTGGACTGATCCTCCCAGGAATCTGTGAAGTGCCGCAGGAGTGTATGAGAAGACTGAATTATCACAAGAACAAGAAATTACAAATACATAACTCCAGTTCTTAAATCCTTACACTGGCTCCCGGTTAAGTTTAGGGCAGAATTCAAAATCCTCCTTTTAACATATAAAGCATTAAATGGCCAAAGTCCGGCTTACTTGTCTGAACTTATCATGACTTACAAACCAGAGCGCACATTAGGATCTCAAGATGCCGGTCTGCTTAGGATTCCAAGAATTAATAAAATAACAGTGGGAGGTTGAGCTTTTAGTTACAGGGCCTCTAAACTGTGGACTGGTCTGCCTGCTACTATAAGAGATGCCCCTTCAGTCTCAGCTTTTAAATCCCAGCTGAAGACTCACTAATTCAGTTTAGCACACCCTGACTAGAGCTGCTGATTAACTGTGCAGTGTGACATCTCTGTTGTTAGTCATTAGCACTAAAACATAAGTAACATGATAGTTAGAATTTGGTACTAACCCTCATCTATTCTGTTTCTCTTCTCGGTACTCGAATGTGGCACTTGGTGCCACGGCCCACCTGCCAAGTTGTTGTGCCTGCTTATGGTAAAGTCATCCTTGATGGAGGATCGCAGGAATCATGGGAAAGAGATGTCCTTTCATCACATTGGCTGGCCCAGTGCTGTTTCAGCTGTGGAATAGACCAAATTGGGGAGACAGCTTGATGGATGAGGTCTCCAGGACTCTAAACAAATCCAAATCATATTATGTAATATCATCTACTGTTAAATTCTGCTACGTACTTCTAACATTTTTATTTTTATACTGTATTAAGGATTTGTTCTGTTCTGTGTATTGTATTGTATTGACCCCCTTTTTTGACACCCACTGCATGCCCAACCAATCTGGAAAGGGGTCTCTCTTTGAACTGCCTTTCCCGAGGTTTCTTCCATTTTTTCCCTACTGGGTTTTTTTTTGGGAGTTGTTCCTTGTCTTCCTAGAGAGTCAGGGCTGGGGGGCTGTCAAGAGGCAGGGCCTGTTAAAGCCCATTGCGGCACTTCTTGTGTGATTTTGGGCCATACAAAAATAAACTGTATTGTATTGTATTGAGGGCCAGCTAACTCGTGTCTCAGCTGATGCTGATAAAGGAAGTATAAGGACGGGATTCGGGTGAAGGTGACCGCAGCTAATGTTCTTGCCTCCAGCTGGGAGGACCCTGAGCTTGGGAGACAGCGGGAAAGAGAGTCGAACTAGATTTCTGTAACGCACTCCTCTCAGGACTACCCAAAAAAGATATTTATCAATTGCAACGAGTGCAGAATACTACTGCTAAAATCTTAACTAGGAAAAGGAAATCTGAGCACAGCTCTCCAGTTTTGATGTCACTACACTGGTTACCTGTGTCATTTAGAAATGATTTTAAAATACTGCTTATGATTTAAAAAGCCTTAAATTATCTGCTCCAATCTATATTTCAACAACAATAACATTTATTTCTATAGCACATTTTCATACAAATAATGTAGCTCAAAGTGCTTTACACGATGAAGAGAAAAATGACTAAATAATTAAAATTAGGGAACATTAATTAACATAGGATAAAAGTAAGGTCTGATGGCCAGGGAGGACAGAAAAAACAAGAAAAACTCCAGACAGCTGGAGAAAAAAAAATCTGCAGGGGTTCTGAGGCCACGAGACCACCCAGCCCCCTGCAGGCATTCTTCCATAACATAAATGACCGCAATCAGTCCTAATTGTATTTAGGGTTCTAATGGAAGGACTTGATGATGACGGTCATGTGGACTTCTGGCCTCTTATCCATCAATGCAGGAACATCATGGTGCTTTGATTAGGTGGTGGTGGTGCAGGTTGCCACCACAGAAAACTGGAAAAAGAACAGAAGAGAGAGTAGGGGTTAGTACGGATTTTGGATCCACCATGAATGGTAATAATAATAATTAATTGAATATGCAGAGCAAATTAAATTCAAATGAAGTTATGAGAAGGCCATGTTAAAGTAATGTGTTTTCAGCAGTGTTTTAAAGTGCTCCACTGTATTGGCCTGGCGAATTCCTATTGGCAGGCTATTCCAGATTTTAGGTGCATAACAGCAGAAGGCCGCCTCACCACTTCTTTTGGAATTCTAAGCAGACACTCATTTGAAGATCTAAGGTTACGATTTGGAATATAAAATGTCTGACACTCCGATATACAGGGTGACACAGAAAAACGAGAACTTTTGAAAAACTCAATAAATATAGAAGAAATCCAACAAAAAAAATTTATTGACAGCAATTGAACCACTACAACTTTAATCCAAATTATCTATGTCTGAAAATTACGTCCTGTAGATGGCGTCCTCCTGTATATATGCTTTCTTCCAATCTGCTGTTGAGGTTCCCAATTGATCGCTGCAACATCTCAGCTGGGATACCACAAATTTCGTCTTAAATTCTGTTTCAACTCATTCAGTGTCCTTGGCCGAGTCGTGCAGACCCGACTCTTAAGGTAGCCCCACAAGAAAAAATCACAAACGGACAAATCCGGCGATCTTGAGGGCCAGGGAATGTCGCTGATTCTTGAGATGACACGGTTACCGAACAATTCTCGCACAGCTGCCATTGATTGCCTTACAATTGATTACTAAATTACTAAATGGCGAGATTGTTTACAGCGCAAGGTCCCTGTTCCGCAGTGCTGCCAACTCTACGGCTGCCACTATGCATTTCAAAAGTTCCCGTTTTTCTGTGTCTCCCTGTATAAGATGTGGCGAGATTATTTAAGGCTTTGTAAACCATAAGCAGTATTTTAAAGTCAATCCTGAATGACACAGGTAACCAGTGTAGTGACATCAAAACTGGAGAAATGGTTCGGATTTTCTTTTCCTAGTTAAGATTCTAGCAGCTGCATTCTGCACTCGTTGCAGTCCATTTATGTCTTTTTTGGGTCACCCTGAGAGGAGTGCGTTACAGTAATAGTAGTTCTAGTTGACTAAAAACAAAAGTGTGAACTAATTTCTCAGCATCTTTTAATGTTATAAGAGGTCTAAATTTTGCTATACAGTAATCCCTCGCTATATCGCGCTTCGACTTTCGCGGCTTCACTCTATCGTGGATTTTATATGTAAGCATATCTAAATATATAACGCAGATCGCTTCGCGGGTTCTGCAGACAATGTGTCTTTTTACTTCCTGTACATGCTTCCTCAGTTGGTTTGC
This sequence comes from Polypterus senegalus, assembly GCF_016835505.1. NCBI lineage: Eukaryota > Metazoa > Chordata > Cladistia > Polypteriformes > Polypteridae > Polypterus > Polypterus senegalus. The sequence goes on along the minus strand of NC_053155.1, from coordinate 26,799,850 downwards.
CCAGTTGATTTCATACAAGAGACGCTATTGGTGGGTGGCTGAGAAGCTAACCAATCAGAGCACGCAGTTAAGTTCCTGTGTGCTGAATGGCTCAGCGACAGAGCGCCAAATTCGATTCCGCGGCGTTAACCAGGAAGTCTCGTCTCGCTCATTCAGCGTCAACGTGTTTCGCTGTGTAAAGAGTTAACTTTTGTGCTCTTTTGTGTTTATCTTTGTGCATAGTCAAGTCATATCTTCAAAACGATCTGCTCCTGCTACTGCTGCAGGGGCCGTGCCCAAGCGCCAACGGAAGATAGTTGAAAGTTTTGGATATGCTGAAGGAAGGGTAAAGCTACACTGATGTAGGACGCCATTACGGCATCAATAAGGCTACGATTCTTTTTATTTAAAAAGTAGGAAAGGAATATAAGATCTACGGCCGCAGTGTCCTTTTAACCAGGGTGCAAAACGAGTTGTAAGTGGATGTAATAAGGCAGTAGTCTGGATGAAATCTGCTTTAGGGATTTGGATTGAAGACTGCCGGAAGATGAACAACGGCGGTGCAACACAATCACCAGAAGAGGCTCCTTTAAGGGCTGTAACGCTCTCCTTTGTTGTGCAGTAAAAAAAAACTCATTGTTATCGGACAAGTCATCGTGCCATTGTTGGTGAGTAACCATAATTCATTTTCTACTTACAGTACTTAGTACATGTACATGCGTTTAGTGTCACTATACACACATTTACTGTATACTATTTTTCTTGCATTGTACGTATTTATTGCTGGTGGCTGTCTATCGTAATGGCTGTAACATATGTGATATCGGAGACACTCAATATCTTTAAAATAATATTTAGGTTTTACTGTATATAAACAGTGTGTTTACATACATAATTTCAATGAATCTTACCTAATATCTAAGAGAATACAAAGGGATTATGCTGTATAACTCTGCGGGGAATATTTATAAACAGTGTGGGATAGTTTATAAGGACTTAAAATATATAAAATAACCATACAAAGATATGGTTACTACTTCGCGGATTTTCACCTATCGCGGGGGGTTCTGGAACGCAACCCCCGCGATCGAGGAGGGATTACTGTATTTCTTAAGTGAAAAAAGGCCTGTCCTAGTGATCTGATTAATATTTCAGAATAACTTTCACCTTACATTCCAAATCGTAATCTTAGATCTTCAAATGAGTGTCTGCTTAGAACCCCTGAAGATTTTGTTTGTTTCGCCAGCCGTCAGGAGTATTTTTTTTGTTTTTTCTGTCCTCCCTGGCCATCAGACCTTACTTTTATCCTGTGTTAATTAGTATTGTCTAATCTTATTTTCATATTTTTCTTTTTCTTTCTTCATCTTGTAAAGCACTTTGAGCTACATCATTTGTATGAAAACGTGCAATAGAAATAGAAGTTGTTGTTGTGTGTGACTTGCTAAGGAGCCTGGCCTGACGCCCTTGGAATGTTTCAGATTTGAGCTTTTTAAGTATTTATTGCTGGTTTTAACCTCCACCTGAGCACTGATTTTATTATAGAATATTTATTTCATATTTTTAAGTGGGATCTGCACTGTATGGTTTGGACTTTAATTTATTAAATCTGCTCTTTGCACTTTGGACAGTCCAACCTGGCTGCTGTATCTCACGCCCCACTGTGCCCATCTTGGTTACAAACTACTAGGAAGTCAAGTGGACAGTGTAGAGTCAGGTATACTCCACGGACGTTGACTCCAAACACCTTGGTATTGATTTCTTGACCGCCCGTTTGTTTTTCCCACGTGTTGCAGATCCTGTTTGAATTCCCAGTTGTGATCTCCACTATGTCCTGACTCTGTTCCCTTTCTGGTCCTCCTGAACAACCTCCGATTGCTTACTGTGCCAGTGGTTGAACAATAGCAGGCTGGGTTACTTTGTCGGTGGTGCCAAGAGATTACATAAAGAGAAGGAAGAAAAAGAAGCTTTATTTGTGCAGACGAGGCAGAGTGTCTTACGCACTTTTTGGAAGTAAGTAAACCAGGTCTGTCGGGCCCAGTCTGACAAAAGAGTCGGTTTTTACTTGTAATCATGGTTTGCACTTTCTTCCTTTGTTTCTTCGACCCTTGGGTGCGTTCAGAGGGCCGTTTTTTCTTTTTATCTTTTTCAGTTTTATCATGCTCTGCACTTCTCAAGTGGGCTCCTATCATAATACAGTATACAGTATACTACTACTTCATGAATAAAGGTCATTATAATGCTTTACAAGTGTGATAAAATGCTGTTATGGGATTCAGAATAAATTATCAAACTGTAACATTTGTTTTAACAAAAGCAACTGACATAGTGTCTGCTAATGGAAGATTAATTTTGCATCCTTTAATTGTAACTGCACACTTGTCTTGATTTATTAATTCCACCAGACAGTTACAATTAGTAAACTCATTACTTCTGTGACCTCTGCTAGGGCTCGACTCACATCCATCCACAGCCCACTTTTCCCGCACCGCACCGCTTCACCGTGGGGACGGCCGGATTTTAAAGTTTCAATGTAAATTGCCAAATTTAGTTTGGATTGAATCGGGAGCGAATGTGTCCCAGGGTACTCAATCCTGGCCGGATTTCAGTGTTTTTTTTTACCTTGATTAATGTACACCGGAAACCAATTAGCAACTGCTGCATTCATTAGGAATGTTTGCCTGGCAAAATAAAGTAAAACAAAAATGATGGATGCACAGAAATATCTTATATTTCTCACTCTCGGTAAATATGAGGAGCGTTAGCAAAAAAATCTTTTATTTTTGTTTTAATTAACAGAAATGTATGTATTCATGGAAGGATGCAGTGTGAAAGAAGGGCCAAAGAACGGGTAAAAGAAGGGTTAGGGTCTCTAGCAGAAAACGCTTCAATGCTGAAGGAAACAAATAGAGAAATGCAGCCTGTGCTGGGATCTTTACACTTAAGTTAAGCTTAGTGTTCTCATGATCCAAATTGTATGGCAAATTGTCCCTGTGGAGATGATTTTTAAAGGCGGGCAGGGAGACGTCTTTCGGTCAGTAGGGGTCGAGTTGCGTCCTTTCGGTCTACACACTGGCATAGTGCAATATTTGTGCACCCACCATAGCAGAGGTTGTTCCCCCTCACAAGAAAAAAATTAAACATGCACCTATATCTCATCTTAAGTCAGAAAACGGAGACCATGCTGCGCCTGCCTAATTTGATGCAAATGGATGAAAACTGTCGTGGTGTTAACTTAATAATAATGGAACACTCTGAGACTCCACTGTTTTTCTTTACTTTTACGTTCAGATGCTTCAAAAGTTTGTGTTTTCTTCCCTACCTCAACTCATGTTTATTTAAAAAGTTTGTGCTCAGTGTTCAAATTAGAGAGTCTGGTTAACTGAACACGTGAACTACGAGTCCTAATGTACCTACAGTAAGTCCCTAGCACACTTCTAAAAATGCACACTTCGACAGAGGCAGCGTTGTTGTAAGAATTATGTTTCTGGACTTCTCTTGCACCTTCAACACCATCCAACCTCTGCTCCTTAGGGATAGGCTGACAGAAATGGGAGTAGATTCACACCTGGTGGCATGGACCGTGGACTATCTTACAGACAGACCTCAATATGTGCGTCTCAGGAACTGCAGGTCTGACATTGTGGTCAGCAACACAGGAGCACCGCAGGGGACTGTACTTTCTCCGGTCCTGTTCAGCCTATATACATCGGACTTCCAATACAACTCGGAGTCCTGCCATGTGCAAAAGTACGCTGACAACACTGCTATCGCGGGTTGCATCAGGATTGGGCAGGAGGAGGAGTATAGGAAGCTAATCAAGGACTCAAACCACTTACACCTGACCACCAGCAAAACCACTTGGGATTAATAAAGCATCTATCTATCTAGAGAGGGAAATCCCATCAAAAACCCTGGCTAGATACAGAAAAGGGCCACCGCGAAACATAAAATCAAACATTTATTCTTTACAAAAAATGAGTAAACCAATGGGTGTCTTCAGCAGCAATAATCAGAAGACCTTGAAGCTGTGCATGTCATGTCAACTGACACCAGGGGTTCACCCCCTAATGCCCAACTTCAGTCCTGGAGGGCCACAGTGGGTGCAGGATTTCATTCTAACCCTTTTCTTAATTAGTGATCTGTTTTTGCTGCTAATTAACTTCTTTTGAATTAATTTTAATTGACTCGGTTTTTAAGAAATGTTTCCCTGAATTTCTTCATTGTTCCTCTGCATTGCTTCATCTCTTAAATGGCACCCAAACAGAAATGAAATGTGAAGTGAGGGAGCCAAGAGAAGACAAACTAAGTCAGGGCCTCAAGCTCCAACCAATTTCACTCCAACCAGCTGCTTAATGAGGTTCTGAGTCTTGTCATTAATTAAACTTGGTCTTTAATTCTGTGGAGTGTTGCTGCTCTCATTGTGCAATAGCAGACATTTCAGAAATTGTGGAGAGCAGATGAGCATTCCTGAGACCTTCACCTTTCTTTATTTTCAGATACTGTATGATGGTCACAGTTTGATGGTCCTATTTTGGCTCATTTTGTATCTCATTATTTAGATGAGAAAGGGAGTGAATGAAAACCTGCAGCTACTGCGGCCCACCGGGACTGGATTTTTGGGACCCCTGCGCTAATGGAATAAGATGGGTCAAAGTTACTCCTTTTCTCAAAACTTTAAAAGAAATAGGAATCAGAAATAAATGCATGTGGAGTGTCACTTTATTCTATTTTGAGGTTGCTGATCGCAAATATGATGAAGGTTGAATATGACAAATATCAAACATTAGCACATGGGGTATCGATTTAGACCAAGGGTTTTCAAAGTAAGTCCTGGGGGCCCACTGGGCTTTAGGTTTTTGCTTCAACTAGATTCATAATCGGTGACAACACCTCATAACATTGATCTCAATTAATTATCTGCTATTCTTTTCTCTTCTCTTTTTCTACATTAAGAAATCACAGACCAGGGGCCTCATGCATAACGCCGTGCGTAGAACTCGCACTATAACATGACATAAGTACAAAAGCCGAAATGTGCTTACGCACTTAAAAATCCAGATGCAGGAATCTGTGCATACTCCAACTTCCACGTTCTTCCGCTACATAAATCCCGGTCAGCGTAAAAAGTAACGCTCATGCATGCTCTTTATGTCCCGCCCCAGCTCCTCCCAGAATTACCTTTTCTTGAATATGCAAATCAATATAAATTGCCTTTAAGCTCAGCCTTCTGTGAAAAGACGATGGGAAAAGCATGGGGGAAAATATAAGAATTCCGGCGAATACCAAGTAGAGGCAAAGGAAAAACATGGTATAATCAACAAAAGGCAGTTGATCGAGTGACATAGCTTTTTGGAGAAACTTTAAAGCTCAGATATCAAAGTCACCGTGAAGAGGCGAGTTGTAGCCCACCGTTTCAGTGTCATATGAAAGCTTATTAGAGAGAAAAAAAAGCACAAAATGTCAACTTCAATCTCGAAACTTCCACTTTAATCATTAAAGTAGAACATCATAAATGTCATCTTAAAATCGTTTCATTAACCAGTTTCTCAAATCACATTGTAATTAAAGTAGCACGTTAAATGCTTTGTTTTGTATTTGATCTTCTATGTGCTCTGTGCGTGTGAATCACTACTTGCTTCTTAAACCGGCTCTCTTCCTCCGACTGGACACAGAATCCATGACATTCGTGATATTACAGCTCTCTGAATAACTAAAATACTGAGATGTATACGTGATATCATTTTCATGATGATAGTTAAAGCACGTTATTAAACATGGGTTTCATGGTTCAATGATTGTGCATGACCTTCGATGAAATCATTTATTGCAGCAGTACTCAGGGGAGGCTCTAGGCTTGTGGTGGCACTGGGCAGAGGAAGAATCGGTGGCTCCTTCGCCCGCCAATGTCAGTGAGGTAGTTTATGCACGGTGGATGGCCTCGTCCGTTGCAGACACTGCATAGCTGCCTCGTGCTTATGACACAAGCATTTAACTTTTGTCGAAATTTGTCGCTGCGTTTTTAGCTGTGTTGTTATTTTCTCTTTCTGTTTTATATTCAATATATATTGGCGTGGCCGCCCCTGCAGTCCTTGCTTTTCTTTCTCCAAGTAACCGATCGCCATACAATCAGCTCTGTAATAGACGTTAAGCCATCTGTAAGCTTAGCGCCGATTCTTCAAAACGTTTAAGGAACATTGAAATATCTTCGTAGTACATGTTTAATTATTCAATCCTTCACACTAGTCCCAGTGAAGAATATAGATTATTTAAATGAAGTTAAAGTTTTATCTGTATAATATAATACACATATTTTGCTGCATTTCATCTTAACAATCATATCATCATCATATGTAAATACGCACTTTATAAAGTGGTGCAGGTTGTGCAATATTATAACTGTAGTGCAAGTTTACAGTGAGGTGATTGTACTTATAAGTACAGACAGTTCTACAAGGAGCAATTGATTGAGTGCATTTAAAGTCCTTGGGATGAAACTGTTTCTGAACCGCGAGGTCCGTACAGGAAAGGCTTTAAAACGTTTTGCCGTGGCTGAGACAGCGTGTCCTTCAAGCTGTATACCGATAATTCTCTTTCCGATCAGTTGCTGCTGTGATTCCCCACTCAGATACAGTGATATAAATACTCCGAGTCGTGCAGTGAGAGTAATATGGAAAAAGATGATCCGCTGTGGCAACACCTAACGGGAGTAGCTGAAAGAAGAAGAAGAAGGTGCAGTGAGAGTAACAACGCTAAAGCAGTTCTGGTATTTGGAATACTATGGCTATTCCCTGGACCATTATATTGTTACGAGTTAATTACAATCAGATGCATTACACTAATAAACAATATGCGGTAAGTTTCAGTGTATTTATAAAGCCGCGTCAGGAAAATAATGAGTAACCACACAGGAACAGTAGCACTGCTTTGACGCTGGGTGCCGCCAGTCTGCAAAACCGAGCAGAGAACTTGCGTACGACAAGGCATGAGGAACCGTGGAAAAGTGTGTGGCTTTACGCCAAGTGTAGGTTTTATACATCGCGATTTGAACGTGGAAAAGTTCTTACGCAACATTTCTGTGCGTACGCACCGTTTATACATGAGGCCCCAGATTTTTACATTTATAAGACATTTGGAAATATTTCCATTTTTGCAATAGATTGAAATGCTAAACTCACTTTTGCCATTTTATTCTATTTCTTGCCCTTTTCGCCCCTTTCATTGTATCTTATTAATGACAATTAAAAATGAGCAGAGCAGACGCCCAGGCAAACAACACTAAATCACTTTACTTTCAGACCCACTAATTAGAAAATAATAGATTAATTAAACAGTAGAACACCCAGAAAAATAGAATGAAAATCAAGATGAAAATATTGTTAAAAAGATATATATACAAGAGGGTTTGCCCCCTGCTTGCTTCGCTCACTGACACCCCAGCCTGCGCATCTCTGCCGCTCATGTTGACTCACGGTGTGAAGAGGGGAGTGCTGAATGCACCCCAAGGAGATGCGGTCGCTCCTCTGAAACCCCTTCTTAAACAGTGATACAATGGGAAATTAATACAGTTTTTTTTTATCTCCTCTTTGCTCAATCATCTGCTGGTTTGCTGCTGCCGCTGTGCTGCATGATCTGCATCTTGCATGTAACTTTGAACATTTAAAAGCCTGTAGCAGCTGTCCTACTCTTTGTCTTTTATTTCCGGCCCCGGGCGTGGTTAAATCTCTTGGCACAAAGTCTCGTCTCGTCACGTCTCGTTGGGAGTGAATTCTTGATATTTTTTAGTTTATAATTTAAAAACAGAATAAGAATCTGAAAATCTAACATCACATTAAAGTTCAATAAATTCAGAAAAGAATGATATCAAACATATATCTGTAGGATTTAAAATAAGCCCAATTTAAAGCAAAAAATGTGACATAAAAAGTAAAAAAATCGTTGCACATTCAGGCTTAGGATTTTATATATAGAGAGTAGTTATATATATTTTTTTTAACCAAACTTAGTTTTCTAATTTCTATATTGTTCTCAAAACACAAAATCTGGGAAGTAACTGTTCATTTAATTAATAAAGGAGTCCAATTAAAAACAGAAGCTAGTTGGAAGAAAAAACTGCAGCCACAAGGTTTCTCCAAGTCTGAGTTTGGGAACTCCTGTTTTAGACAATTGGAAATTGTAAAGGGAGAAGTGCTGCTGAGATTAAACAGGCTGAAATCAAACAAATCACCTGAACAGATAATATTTATCCTCGTGTTCTTAAGGAGGCTAGTGAGTACAGATATAAACCCTTGACACATATATTTTGAAAGTCACTGCACACTGGGGAGATTCTGAAGGACTGGAAAATGCAAATATCATCCCATTATATAAAAAGGGTGACAGGGCAGATCAGAGCAACTATAGGCCAGTAAGCTTAACAAGCATCACAGGAAACTAATGGAAGGATAAGATTGAGCAACACATGGCAAGGACAGGAGTTCTTCTGAACAGTCAGCATGGGTTCAGAAGAGGGAGGTCGTGTTTTACTAACAGGCTGGAATTCTATGAGAAGGCAACAAAAGGGTATCATCAAAGTGGAGCTTATGATATCATTTATCTGGACTTTCAGAAAGCATTTGATAAGGTGCCACATGAGAGGTTGGGCATCAAACTAAAAGAAGTGGGAGTTCAGGGTGATGTTTTTAGATGGGTGCAGAATTGGCTCAGACAGAGGAAGCAGAGGGTGATGGTGAGAGGAACCTCATCAGAACTGGCCGATGTTATGAGTGGTGACTAGCAGGGGTCAGTGTTGGGGCTGCTGCTATTTTTAATATATATAAATGATTTAGATAGGAATATAAGTAACAAGCTGTTTAAGTTTGCTGATGATACCAAGTTAGGTGGATTAGCAGATAATATTCAATTCGTTAAATCATTACAGAAGGACTTGCACAGCATAATAATAATAATAATAATAATAATGCATTTTATTTATAGAACACTTTATATAGCACTTTGAGATTTACTACAAATGTAAAAAGTTTAAAAAAGGTAAAACAAGTTAAATAGATAAAACAACAATAATTAGTAGCATTCTTTCCTAAATAGAAAAGTCTTTAGCTGTTTTTTAAAACAGCCCACAATCTGCTGTGTTCTCAGGCTTCCTGGTAGGGCATTCCTGGGCAGATGAAATTTAATGTCAGTAAATGTAAAATATTACACATAACAAGTAAGAATGTTAGGTTTGAACACACAATGGGAGGTCTGAAAATTGTGAGTCCACCTTATGAGAAGGATTTAGGAGTCATAGTGAACTCTAAGCTATCGACTTCCCGACAGTGTTCAGACGCCATTAAGAAGGCTAACAGAATGTTAGGTTATATAGCGCCTTGATGTGTGGAGTACAAGTCACAGGAGGTTCTGCTCAACCTTTATAACGCACTGGTGAGGCCTCAGCTGGTCTACTGGGTTCAGTTTTTGTTTTCAGGCTACAAAAAGGACACAACAGCACTTGAGAAGGTCCAGAGAAGAGCGACTAGGCTGATTCGGGGCTACAGTGGTTGAATTATGAGGAAAGATTAAAAGAGCTGAGCCTTTACAGTTTAAGCAAAAGAAGATTAAGAGGAGACATGATTGAAGGGTTTAAAATTATGAAGGGAATTAGTACAGTGGATCGAGACAGTTATTTTAAAATGAGTTCATCAAGAACACAGGGACACAGTTGGAAACTTGTTAAGGGGAAATTTCTCACAAATGTTAGGAAGTTTTGCTTTACACAAAGAATTATAGACACTTGGAATTTGCAACCAAGTAGTGTAGTAAACTTTCAAAACTCAACTTGATGTTATTTTAAAAGAATTAGGTGGATAGGACTGGCAAGCTCTGTTATGCTGAATGGCCTGTTCTTGTATTGATAATTCTAATATTCTCATTTCAATGCCAGTGATTATAAATATATTATTTTTGATTTATGATCCTTTAGTAGGGATCTAACCCTCTATGAAAGGAGAAATCTCTCAAACGAGAATATTTAGACTTTAAATGTTTAAAATAAAGCACACATTTCAATATTTCAAATATTTGATGCGACTATTCTTGTTTTTTATGTTCTTCTACCTCATGAAATAAATCATTCCATTTTTTACAAACACCATGAATTAGGACAGCTTACGCTAATTTAGAATTCTTCTTCTCTGACATTTTTTTTAGGAAATCCCAGTTTTTGCCAGTTCCATGGGTTCTCATCTTTCATGTCTACATGTGTTTTTCCTGTAACGCTTATTTTCTGTGCCATTCCAATAACATCACCCAGCACGCGTCTTACACTCCACTCCTGTAGTCAGCATTCCAATGTTAGCGTATAGTGTGGACGAGTGACAAACTTGAAGTGCCAAGACAAGGAATGTTGGGGTGCCAAATCGTCACCCCGAATAACTTCATCCAAATAATAACAAAAATCCAACAAACAAAAAATTAATAACAACAAAGTAGCTGCCGATGAGCTTAATTCAAGGTCAAGTTCAGGTCACCATAGCCATGCTCCCCTTGCAGTGAGTCGACTTGCAATTTATCGTGGAGACGTTGGAAGGGGCGGAGTCAGGTGGACTCTGAGGGGGTCTTCTTGGTGTTGCTGGACGAGATGTAAAGGACATGGCTAGCGATTGTGGCCTTCTCGCCCCGAGGTGATACTGAATACCTCAGAGGAGCCCTGAGGATGATTCACTGATGGAATTATTCCCTTGATTGATTTCTAATATTCTATTGGTAGCTAAATTAGGTAAAACTGCAATTTAAAACCTGCACTACTCCTTCACAAAAAGCTCCTGTGATACAACAAATACAGATGGGTCATGTCGAACATTGTGGAGGTCCATTCCAAATACTTAGCAGTCATTCCTTTCTGATCAGTCAGGTACGCTCGTGACTGCAGTTCAAATATGACACAGCATTGATTTAGAAAATTGCAACCCTTTTTCGGAATCTCATAATCTCATACCCTATTTATATTCTAATGCAGTGGTTCCCAAACTTTTTCTATTCTCTGTGCCCTCGCTGAATCCAGGTTTTCCCATTTTTTTCAAATTCTAGCAAATTTACTTTGCGAAATATCCAATAATTTTTTTTTAATTAAAGGGTTAAGTAAAAATAAATAAAACACATTTTTAAGGTCACAAAAAATGTAATTGAACAAATTCAACTAAATATAATTAGTCGGATGGATGAGCCTGCACATTTTCTCAAATGCTGGAATCAAACTGGACACCCTCATTTCAGTCTCCATTTTGAATTTCACGCGATTCTTAGTTTTTATCACAGCGACCGCCGAAAACCCAGCTTTACCCAAATAAGAAGTCACAAATGGAATTAAAATTCTCTGAGTTTTACCACTTAGAAGGGGATATTCATCATTTTACGGAAATCCAAAATTCAGTTAATTCCATGCTGCTAAATTTTGTTTTCAACATATTGTCGCGTGACAACTCAATACGAGTTTCTTCTTCTGCAGAAGTAAATTCAGATGGAGCACTGGCACTAAATGGATCTTGAATCCATGCAGATTTAGCGATATTATCATATCATTCAAACCAGGTTGATAAGCTGTGATAAGTGTTCTTCAAAAATGGATTTTATACCTCGAGAGAAATCAACTCCATTGGAGGTCAACAACTGTTTGCCTCCGCCTTCATTCATTTGTCTTTTCCATAGTTTTAGTTTTATTTTATAAAAGCTGAAATTTTCTCAATCGACATTAAAAGGTGCATGTTGCTTCCCTGCAGGGAGAGATTCAAAGCATTCAGCTTTTCAAAAATATCACTCAAGTATGCTAGTTTTACCAAAAAATCTTCATTCACAAAATTTTCAGTATACTCGTAGTCTTCCTCTTTAAGAAAAATATAAATTTCCTGTCGCAGTTCCAACGTACGAGACAAAACATTACCATGAGTGTACCATCGCAAAATGCTGTAGTACAACAAAGACGTGTTCTTGAATCCCATATCCTCACATAGTTTTTTGAAAATCCTTGCCTTCAACAGCCGAGTTTTTATAAAGTTTACTACATTCACTACATAATGTAAGACCTGGTCAATGTAGGACTCAGATATTTTGCCGTAAGTTCTTCCCTGTGAATAGCGCAATGGGTCCAAAGTGCATCAGGGGCTCTGCTTCGAATAA